>NW_006913049.1:0-247166 GCF_000585515.1 Cladophialophora yegresii CBS 114405 | reverse complement strand
TTCCTCTCTTGATATCCATTTCCTCTCTTGATATCCATTTCCTCTCTTGATATCCATTTCCTCTCTTGATATCCATTTCCTCTCTTGATATCCATCCCCGTCTCCCTTTCTTGAATACCTCCAACCCGAAAACACTAACAAAAAGATCCAGTCACCTTGATATTCAACGACTCGACCAGGACAAAAGGAATAAAATCAGCATCCTTCACTGTAGCTCCGGCCACAACCCTCTCCCGATGTCGAACCACCAGCACCTCTCCTTCTTCTACCGCACCCTTTATTCCCAGGCTCCCAGCAGTGCTGGCAGTGGTGCGACGAATCCGCCCGCCACAAACTCTGCATACACTGCGGCTGCCCAGCCAAACCCGAACGCGACTCTCGACAATCGCGTGGCCGCACAGAAGCGTCACGCCGCCGGCATCGCGACCCGCGACTTTGCCTACCCGGCCTGGCATCCTCAGCGTTATAGGTAGATCATTCGAACTCCGAGACAGCATTATCTGAGGCGTGGATGTAGATCATCTCGTTGATCCATATTTGGGGGTGGCTGTCCACAGTGCAAATCGAACGGCTATTCGAAGAGGACAGGCGGCTCAGAGCAGACTCAAACGGAACAGATCAGAGGTTGCAAGGTTGCAGGCATGGGCGGCGTGTTATATCGCTGGTGAATTGTGATATATTTAGTCTGATGGATGACAGATCGCCGGATAACTGCCTGCTGTACTCTACATTGTACTGGAGTCTTCTGCATGTGGATTAGCTGTGTCTTCAGTTGGGGCTAGAAGTAGAGCATAGAACTAGACCAGAGATACCCCAGGGCGCAAATACCATACAGGCTGAGCTGAAATTCAAGAACTCCTCTTGGCTGTCGTTCCTGGAGACGAGGTACTTTAGATGGTATCTGGAGCAGTTGGTGTCATTGGATGCTTACTCTGAGTTTCTGTTCAGGCGCTGGCTCTGTGCTTCAAAGCAGTTGCTGTCCTTGAATGCTTACCCTGGGTTTCTGTAATTTTGTCCATTTTGGTGATGCAGTCTAGTGGAGGCCCAGGTCGTGGTGTCGGTGGTCTCTTCACGGTAGTCAGCCTTTGGCTCATTCAATGGTTTTACCTGCTCACCTTGGTCTCCTCCGTCACTTGCAGAGCAAACCGCTACCATGGCGGCTGACCAGCTTGAATGCTTCGTTGAGATGTTCTGGCGTCAACTAACCGGTGTAGTTGTGAAGGCGACCATGATTGTCCGTCCGCAAGACTGTACGTGTGACTGACCGATACACTCTCCCTTTCGATTCTGCTATGCTCAAACAGAATGTAAACGGTTTCACTGTCAATGCTGCTGTCGACGAGACTGTGGTGACGGCCATCCATGACTTCAAAAACTTTGTAGCCTCTTCGCGTTTACACACTCCGTCGACCTCACCATGGCAGGGGCAGTGAGAACAAACGCCGTAAGGTGTGACAGCCAGGAAATGCAGTATAAAGCTCGTTCTGTGCGGCTTCGATCTCGTCCCACGTATCCTCCCCCTGCCAGGAACTACTATCTCACAGGAGATCCAAATCGCCATCCACAATATCATATCATATCACGACACACCATACCATACCATACCATACCATACCCAGAACGTCCGGCAGCCCCAATCGGACAGCAGAAGTCGATCATTGAATACCAAAGCACACTCAAATCCACCATGTCGGACAGATTCCGCGGGTACGACGACGAGTACGGCTACAAGAGCCGCGATCGTGTCTCCGGAGGCAACCCAGAGTACTATCGCAAGGAGAAGAAGTACCACGACGACGACTACCACGAAGACCGTGAGCGCCAGCGGACCAGATACAACGAGGGCAGCGAGACCTTCGAGCGCGGCTCAACGAAGGGCATCAAGAAGGAGTACGAGCAGCTCTGGCCGAAGTCCGGCGCCCCAAGGAGTTCAAGGACTACCTCCGAACCGAGCGGACCGGGTTCTACGACCCCCCGTCGCGCCGCGATCGTGAAGATCAACAACGAAGAGACGCGACTTGGGACAACCGCCACGCTGACCGGGATCGTCGTGAGAATCGTATTGTGACGGAGGACTTTGGCTACCCGTCGAACAACCTCCTCCGCCGGGATTATAGGACTGCGAGGAACGTTCGAGACGATCACCGCGATGACTCGGGCGGTGGGAGTAGCCGCAATCGCGAGGATGAGAGACGACGGGACCGACATTAGCCTTGTCTGTACTTGTGTAAGTAGCTAAGCATCTCCCTAGCGAGCAGTCAGCTAAAGTGCCCCCTACGCGGGCAAGCGCAGAGCCGAGTATAGCAGACACGGGGAAGGGAGCAGTTGCTGTCCTAACCTGGCTGGCAGTGGTGGCACATCCTCTTTCATGACCTCTGCAGGTATGTGTGTGTATGTTTCGACGTTGGGAGCGAATAGGACTGGATTGTGTTGAACTGGCGTTTGTGCCGACTTCCCTACCCACATTTGCCGCACCTGTACCCGTTGCGTACCCGTACCCATATACTCCCTTCCCAATCACCCCACCATAGCATCCAGTATCGGACACAAATGCACATACTCGTATCCGCGGCAGTGCACAATGCTCGAGCTGTCATCCATACTCTGCGGGGAAGATGGGCCGGAGTGTATCAGTGTGAGCAGGCAGCCGTGCGGACGGGTGAGCGGGTGGAAACGCAACACCGATACGCAGACACAGGCACAGAGACATACCTAATTCGACAGAGACATAGACAGAAAGACGTCGATCTGAGTAACGATGTGAGGTTTGTGCTCCGCTCCGGTCTTGAAGGGTGCTTCATTGTGGTATTGCCAGGCTACGCTCAAGCCGCCGCTCAAAGAGGTCCACGAAGACATACAGACTGCGGATTGTGATGGAATAGGTCCCGAGCGTGCCATCTGCGGGATTTATGGAAAAATGCTCGTCCATTCTCGGCATCCCGGGTGAGAGAAGTCAGTGGCAGGTGAGGGCAGGTGAGTGGAAGGTGAAAGGTTTCGGAAACTGGACCAGAAAAAGGGGGGCCCTGAATGATGTCATTGAAAGGCTGACAGTCCAGCCTCGCACTCCCACAAACCGTACTGTCCTTGCTGTTGCAGCTACATACAGGTAGTTAACACGGTGCAGGACAGTGGGAACGCAGACGATGATATGCGTAAATCAGCTCTATGATTTCATTCCCATGACGCATTGGAATGCGTAGACCTCAGGATCTTTCTATGCCCGAGGATCTCGAATCTATAACTCATCCTTTGTTGGTACATCAAGCTTCACGGGCCTGCCACTGTCCGCAAATAGACCGACGCCTTTCTTCTTCCGCCACTTCTCCCATACAGCATGAAAGTCCTTCTCCATACCGCTCTCCATCTGGTCAGGCAGGACGACCACGTACTGCACGTAGAGATTTCCAAACTCGGGCCCATCGTGGTCGTGTTCGTGTACGTGTCCACCATGGTATCTTGGCATGCCTTCACCTTTAATGGTCTCGGTTTGGCCTGGCTGAACGACCTCGCCGTGTTTGCGCGAGAGCTGCACCACATGACCGTCGAGATGGGTGAGGTTGCGCGTCCACTCGCCCATCCAGGCCTCCCGGAGTGAGAGCACTTCTTTCCAGTAAAGGTCGTCGTCCTTGCGGCGGAAGAACATCCCATCCGTCCGTTCTTGTTCGTTCTCGCTTATCGCGGGTTCCAGCTCCACGATGTAGGCGTAGAGGTTCCCTGCCACGTGGTCAGGATGCTCGTCCGCCTCGCTCTCGAAGACCAATCTGTGGTTCTTGGGAACGCCTTTCTCAATGACAGCCGTGAGGGTCGTGGGGCCGCGAACGACTTTGTTTCCCCCACACACCTTACACTTATGTTTGATGATCTTGCCTTGGCCTCCGCATTGATCGCACGGACTCTGCTGTTGCTGGAAGATGCCAGGCGCGAGCTGGAATCTTTGCATTATGATCCCATGGCCGTGGCACTTGTGGCACGTCTCGACTTGTCCATCGGCCGAGCCCGAGCCTTCACACTCCTCACAGATCTGCTGCTTCTCAATGGTGAACTCGGTTTCCCGGCCGTTGTAGAAGTCTCGAAGCGGTACTTGGAGCCGGACTTCCATGTCTGGACCTCGGCGGACGCCGCTGTTGGCACGGCCAAAGTGGCCTGAGCCGCCGAAGAATCGAGAGAACAGGTCGAAAGGGTCGTGGGCGTGGCCTCCCCCACCACTGCCACGTTTGTGGTTTTCCAGCCCTTCATGTCCGTACTGGTCGTAGATCTTCCGCGTCGTCGTATCAGAAAGGGCCTCGTATGCTTCAGTGACTTCGAGGAATTTCTTCTCGTCGCCGGTGGCTTTGTCGGGGTGATACCTCTTGGAAAGTTTTCGGTACGCAGTTTTGAGATCTCGATCTGAGGCTGATTTGTCGAGGCCTAGCACTTTGTAAAGGTCTTCGGCGGCCAGACAGCATGTAAGAAAGGCGAAAATAGGGAGGAGATGAGCGAGGAGTTGGAGGAGGAGCATGTTGGACAATGAGCGCCCCTCTAGGGGCTGACGGCGAGGATTCGGTCACTCTCTCCAGTAGAACATTAGGAGCGCTTGAACATGGTTCCACGTGGATGAGAAGCCGAGGCAACGACAACAAGACCTGCACGGAATCGTTGACTCGTTGTGGTGGGTATCAGAGATCGATGGTATCTGCAGTTACAAGCCAGCATGTCAATACTGCGACAACGTCATTTGGCCGCATTGTACACCGTAGCTAGCGTCATGTCTCGCCGTAGTAGGAAGTGTCCTGACTGTTAAACATTTCATTGGTTGTAAGCTTTCCATGACTTAAGGCAGATGTACTGCTATGACCCCGCTGTTGCCTGATCCCATTACGGTATCATAGGCCCAATTTCTCCTGGCAACGAAAGTCAGAGGGCTCTACTGAGCAATACAAAATCCTCCGTAGGTTGGACAAAGAACAGAATTTACAAGAGCTTTAGTCTCATAGAAGTCAGCATTCTTCACAGTTCCGATCCTGGCCCCAATGGAGCAGTATCAGCACTACATTCCACAGTTCCTCCTGCGTAACTTTTCCCATCCCTATGAAGTACCGACCCAAGGTAGTCCTGAGCAGAGGGGCGAATACCCTTATGAAAAAGGCAAGCGCCCGGGCAACAAAGTGCTCAATGTCGTGGACCTCACCGTGGACGGACCACGATTGCTCGAAGCACCGGTCTCCCGTTGGTTTGGCCAAGCGGACATGTACAAGGATTTTGCTGCTGCAATTAAAGAAAATAATGAGGTGGAAGAAGGACTCTCTAAGCTCGAGTGCCGGATAGCGGTAATACTTCAAAAGATCAAGAAGGCCCATGAGAATAGTGAGCCCGGAATATGGCTCACTCGGGTTCAGAGAAACATGCTCCGAAAGTTTCTCTTCGTCATGAAGTATCGAGGACTGGGCTTCTACAACAAGTATATGTCTGAGGATCCGCAATCGTATGATTCGGAAGACCAACATCTTCTCAGGGCCTACATGGCCGAAAATAGCATGGCGAGACCTAGGGATGTGTGGCTCCACAATCTCCGCGCCATCCTGGACCTCGATATGGATGCTGAGGGAAAGTGGATGACCCAACTTCCGACTCTCATGTTCCCCGCAGACGCCCAGATGTTTATCGTTCATGCCAATTTCTCCTATATGGCATTTTGCACACCGACCGCAAATGAGGACGAGTTCCTGCTCACCGATCAATGCTACAACGTCTTCGAGGGCCCGACTGACGAAACTTTCTGTGCTAAAACGGGCGAGTATTTAGGGAACACATTCCTGCGTTACCACGAATTCGGGCCTGTAACTCCCCGGCTGATCATTATTCTCCGAAGTATGATACTACCCAAAGCGTTAGAAGACACAGACCCTAGGATACAGAAATCACGCCAGATGATGATGGATGCAGTGGCGACTCAATTTCCAGATCCAGAGAGTGTCAAGTCTATTCTTTCCGATCTGCCAGTAGCAAAAGCCACTAACTCTTATACGAGAGTCGTTAACGGCAGGTTAGAACTTGCACCGGGAGCTTCAGGAACACCGCAGTCCACTGACAAGTTTTGTTTTCGATTTTGGCCAATTTCTACCAAGCATGTGGATATCATCAATTCTATCTTTTTAGATAATCTTTTGCAATGCAGGAGTGTTGTTTTTGGCTCAACCGCACCTTTCAAACGAACATTGGAGGCTTATATGAGCATGCCAGCACATGGCTTCAAGTCAATCGGCATCGGAGAGCATAGGGCTCGAGTCAGCCGTCTTGCTTGCCTCAAGAAGTTATCGACTGTGCTCGAGATGCTTGGGTCTCATGCTGTACCCGTCTGGCCTACCGAAGGCCAGGAGATCAGGGAGCCCTTCATTCAGTCTTTTCACGATCTCTGGGTAGAAATGATGAAGAAAATGCTTGGTTCCGGCGATGAATCCTTCTCAGAATCTGAAATTGCCCCCTTCTGGCAAGCCTACTACAGACTAGGTACGTAGACTGAGGAGATGAAGCAGCTAACGGTAGCACTAACCACAATACTGCTCTAGGTGGATCTTACAGGACGTTCGCCAATGACTTGGACCAGTCGTGGAGACTCTACAAGCTCGAGGCACTTGTACACACCTTAACTAGGAATCTCGGTACTGGTCTTCAACGAAAAGTGCAAATGAATGTCCTGGATTTCATCCATCGAACCCATCCCCGACGCGTTTGGTTGTACGTCAAGCACAGAAGATGGATGCTCTCAGATGAATACGCAATGCATCAGCGGATAAATATTGGTACCGCTCCTTTATATGCCGCGAAGACGAAAGCTATATTCAGCGCAAGGCGAGAAGATGAGATCGCTAGGGGTAAGTACTTCGAGACGTATGATATCAGCATATTAATGCGGCTTAGCCAAGCCTACCAAGGACCCACGACTGTTGTCTGCCCTGATCACCGCCGTCGGAGTGTTTGAGGCAAGATGATTTGCGGTGGCATCAACGAGGAGGAAAAGGAAACGTTCATTTCAGATCATCCTAGATTTTTCGTCCCTTGGTCTTCAATAAAAGAGATGTGTCCTGTTGGCCGAGCTTCTCTAATAGTACTCGTGAGGTTTGGAGGTGTTCTTTCGACTGAGCGAGCTTTCCTTTGTCTTGTTGACGTGACGTCGCCTTTGACGGCTTCGAGGCATATGACTTCTGCCAGACGTCGCGCCCAAGACAGTGACATTGCAGACGCATGCAGGGCTGCCGTTCCTGTAAGTTCTCAAGAAAGCCGACACCTCTTGAGCCGTGGTCCATTGGCGCAAGTTGGGGATTATATCCGTCACTGATGTGACCAACCGTCCACGGACACTAACCCATGCCTTTTACCGCGGATGCACCATCTACCTCAAGTCAAGAGGGATCACAAGGGCTGTCAAAGCATGTGACAAGCCTGCTCCACGGCAAACTGCACTCGACGCTCTGCACTACCTTCTGGCCACTCCGCGGCTCCGGGCAACACAGAACGTCTCAACAAACCCTCAACTTCTTGCACAAGAACCATCGACTCTGCTCACACAGTATCCACCGCATTTCCTCACGCAATATCTATCGCCTCTTCTCACCCACAAGCTCCTCTGCTTACAACGTCAACCCGTAAGCTCCTCTGTGCACGACTTCACTATGTACGCTCACAAAATCACCACCGTTGGAGCTGTGGCACTCTTGCTGGGCTGCCAGCTGCTCGTCGCCGCTCTCCCTGCCTCCGATTACATGTGGACTAGAATCAATACCGAGCGCTACTTTGCTTCGGTCGAGGACTGCGTGAACAACGAGAAGGACTGCCTCTGGCCAGCGTAAAGCTCCAATACCTTTCCTGACTTGCTGGCAACCAGAAACTAACATGTTTGAACAGACTCTCCAATCGCTTGATCGGCTCGCACGAACAGCTCGTCCCGGCGGTGAAGGACCCTGCGGCTGCGTATCCACTTGATACGCGAACGCTTCCTGCCGCCGCTGCTACCGCTACTGCCGTCACTGACGCTCTTGCCACTACCTCGCCCTGCGTACAACACGTCCCGCACTCCACGACCACGACCACAGCTGTTCCCGACTTGTGGCTGGAGCTCCAGCGCCGCGACGTCGCCCTTGAAGACATCCCGAAAAGCGATCACAATAGCGACCACCGCGGGCCGATAGGGTTGTGGCCCTGCTTCAGCGGCCTCGGGCCCCTGTGTTTACCCGGCTGGACCCCGTACGAGATACCGAGTTGCGTATGCTTTCGCGAGCCCGATGCCACCACCAAGGCGGGGTAGTGAATTCGGTCGGTTGTGTTTTCAAAACTCTGGGTTGGACCAAGCGGGTTGGATGTTGGCGCAGTGCAGATTTCCCGCTCCTGTTTCCGGTCACGCTATCACCAGCCGTGCGTATGGACCACATCAGCGAGAACCCATATTGGCGCAACGGTTTCCATCGCCTGTACGTTACGGAGCACGAGGCACTGACCTATGGGAGGTGAAAGAGGAACGAGCTGCTAGATCGACGACAGACTGCCCGGTTGGCCTGATCGGTCTGAATCCCTTCAGCACTGGCAGGAGGTGAGACGCAACAATCGAGGAGAGACCTTCTTTCATTTCATCACTGCAAAACTGCACTTGTACTTGTACTCCCCTCTGCCCAATGTACTCTACCTTGATGTTCACTATGAGTATGCTCCTAAGAGCCTGCTGGCTCGGTGGCGGCGAGCTCACAATCACATCCACAATCAAACTCAGAGTCATAATAAATTGCATCCAGACGTTGGCACCAGAAGAAGAAAAAAAGAAATCAAAGATGCTGTACGTAGTAGACGTCATCGACTTTCCACTAACTGCATAACCCCAGCCCTCCAATGCCCTAGTTCTAGCAATTATACGCAAACAGGATGGAAACGAGATAGAAGAAAGGTTCCCAATCGAGGAAGTTCCAACGCGTTCGTATTCTTGCGGTACGTATTCTACCATGGTACGAAACCGCGATCTCTATATCTGGTGTACAAGAACGAAACAGGCTGTAGCATCCTGCCCTACTGCTCAAAGGGAGCATTGATACCGCGACTCTGCTTGCCCACGATCGTCGCGATAGACCCCTGAGCGGCAGGCCAGATACTGGTTCCGGCCTGCTGAGAAGTCAAATGCCGGATCATGTCATCCATGGTCATCGAGCCGACTTTGCGCACGGCCAGGCGCAGAAACGCCACGACCTGCGCGACTTTGACCCAGTCGACGTCCTCGTCCGCACGGAACAGATTCCTCCAGATGGCGCTCGCGAGCACGGCATCGCTCTTGACGAGGCCTTCGTCGTACGACACCAGGATCCCGCGCCACTGCAGGAGTAGATCTTTCAGGTATCGACTGCGGATTCCTTGGGCGTTGAGGTTGTGCAGCATGACCATCTTGTCCTCGGCCTCGCGGGAGAAATGCTCGATCAAGTAGCGGTGGTAGTTTTGGAACTCGGACTCCGAGTCCAGCCCCGCGCGCAGTTGCGTCACGATCACGTAGAGATGCAGAAACGTAATCTGCGACCACGTCGAGAAGGTGGGTGGCAGGCTCAAGGTCGTGAACCACCACGCGTCCTTGTTCTCGGGAAGCGGATGCCCCAGCTCTGCTCCTTCCTGCGACGCTTCCTTCGCGGGCCCTCTGCCCGTCAGAATGTTCATGCGTTGGTCTTGCGGGATGGTGTAGTCGGCTTGTGCGGCGCAGGATTTGAATAACGCCTCGGTCTGGCCGTAGATCGTATAGGTCTTGGTTGCGGCAGGGACGGTGCGCTGAAGTGTCTGGGCTAGACGGGCAGGGATGTTCAACTTGCTTGGTTGGGAGGACAGCGAAGATTGGATCTGACGTTGCATTTGTGAGACGCTCGTGCTGGACGAGGGTTGCGCAGAAGATCTGTCTCGTCCTTCTTCTGTTGCGGGTGACCGAGCTTCAGTTTCTGGTGGGGAAGGCGGAGCCGTCACATTGGACGTGACGGTCGAGACCGTGGTGGGCAGAGCTTGTTGCCCTGTCGGTTGTGGAGGAGGGTCCTCAAACTCGTTGTGGGTAGGAGGAGAAGCTGTTACGTTGGTGGTGACGGTCGCAGCTGTGGTGGGAGGGACAGCTGGCTGCTCCATTTGAGCCTGACTCTCGGAGCGGGAAGCCTGCTGCTGCCATCTTCTTTGTGCTGTTGACAGATATCGCTGCCCCACTGGATTCTGGGTTTGAGCTCGAACCGCCTGAGCATTAGATTTAGCGGTTTTCCTACAGCATTCACAGTTTATGGTACTCACGTTTGTTTCGTTTTTGGCAGTCTGTCGTAGCGCGCGAAGGCAATAGGAGCAGAGGTTGAAGGAGCTCATCTTGGGTCGTAGTGGTGGAGGAAACAGAGATGAGTCCAGAGACGGCTTCGTCCTGCGTCGTCCAGCTTGAACATGTCAAATGTCGTCCTCGCGTCATTGAAATCGGGCGCGTCATTGGCGCTAGCACTAGCTAGGCTAGGCAGATCGGTTATGCTCTAGTGCGGCCTCGGCGAGTCTCAGTGTTTATGTAAGCTACTGGGCAAGTTTGCAGTGTTTGTCGAAACCTGCTCCGTACTCCGTAGTCCGTCTCACGTCCCCCTTTCGTCCTTACTCTAAAAATGGATTGCTGACCGAATCGCGCCCTTGCGTCTCTGGTCCAGAAGCTGAAGCTTCCACGCTCAAGTGCTTACCGAAGCTTGTCTTTGAGGGCTCCGCCCACTCAATCGCTTAACGCTCGTGGCCTGAAGCTGAATCTAACCTTTCTGCGCCCCCACCACTGGTGGCCGTGCCTGGATTGTCCCTTGTGGTGTCTGCTCACTTACGAGGTCAAGTATTGACGTGAAGTATCATCGCATCAAGGTCTCAGACCTATGAAAAGGTCAAATTGTTGGCGATTTGGGAATTTGGTGCGTCCATCAAGCGCACCAGTAGGACAAGCTGCTTTGCCTGCTGAAAGACTGGCGAGGCGCTACCTCAGGTTAGTATTCATTGATCGCATGTGGCTGAGAAAGACCCTCGACATGGTCACCCCATCTCGTTCTGGGTAGTGCTTACGGCTTCAACAGATTGCCAAATGAACAGCCTCTCGCGGGCAGGCTGATGGATTTTGTATAACAGATCCCCTCCTCTTCCGTCTCTGGTTCGCACCCCCTCCGCGCCACGTCTTGCTTCTTCTCGTTTGCCCAAGTATCCTTTCCTGCATGTCGCAGCCATGGCTCCCCTTTTCCTTCCTGTCGCTCTTTCCTTCCTCGCCAGGTCCGTCCTTGCATCACCAGTTGCTATAGTGACTGGCACGGCCTTGCCTCCTAATATCGCACAGCAGGCCGGTGGTGGACTTCCCAATCAACCTGGCACTCCCAAGATCTCCGCCAATGCCATTAACAGCTTTCACTTGGCCAACTTTCTGGAGAACCTGGAATCTTATTTCTTCCAGGAGGGGTTGATGAATTACACGCGATGGGGAACAGGCGAGCAAGTGAATGGGGTCAGCAACATGGCAGTGGTGTCTCGCATTGCTGCTCAGGAGGAGGTCCATGTGGCGTCCATTGTTGGTCTCCTGGAAGGAAACGGGGCCCCAGCGGTCGCACCTTGCCAATATGATTTCCCGATCACGGATGAGACGAGCTTCCTGGCGCTGGCCAGCATCATTACCAACGTCGGTATCGGTGCCTTGCAAGATCTTGCGGATGGTCTTTCCACGACTGATCCTGGTCTTGAAGCCACGGTCGCATCCATCCTCCCCGTGGAATCGAGACATGATGCGTTCTTCCGCCTCTTCGCCCAGGAGGTGCCGAATCCCACCGCCTTCGAGACGAGAATCAGCGGCATCTGGGCCTTCAACCTGGCTCTGGACTTCATCATCCCAGGCTCCTGCCAGGGATTGCCCTCCTTCATCACGTCTCTACCCATATTCCCCGACTTGGGCATTATCGGCTATGGAGGCCCATCTTTCGCAACCCCCAACAGCCCCGGCAAACTGATTTTCCAGGTGGGGCAACCCAACATGCTGCCACAGGGATGGAACTCAGGGCCCCTGTACATGGCTTGGGTCAACCAGGACAACGTCCCTGCCTATACTCCTGTGACCGTGCAGGGCAACGAACTGCACGCCGACGTCCAACCAGGCATGTTTGGAGTGGCATATGCCGCCCTGACCAACCAGAACACAGCAACAAACATCAACGATCTCACCAAGGCTACGCTGGCCGGCCCCCTACCCGTTCCTCTTGGTAGCTAGACTTGATATGACCAGGATGCATGAGCGTTCACGAGGCTTGCTGGCGGCGCCCAGGAGTTTGTAAGGCACGGGATCTACTGAATAATAGGATGTGGCCAGTATGGGAATGGGTTGGTGGCAGGGAAGTAGCACTTGTATGCAAAAGCCACGAGGGTGAATCTATCGACACGTTTTGTCTGACTCTTGTTTCTGCGTGCGTGACGTCTCAAGGGTTACTTGCTTTTAGCGAGCGCTCTCATATTCTGTGCTGGCCAACGTGGAACGAACGGCTCCTACAAGCTCGATTAGTAACAAGTGATAGATAGCCATAGCGAGCAACACCATCAAGATAGGCCTAGGTAAGACGCCAGGGCTGGCTGTTGCCCCTGCTCGCATCTCTCGCCAGTGATTATCCTCTTTTGGCCGAAGTCATCACCAGTGCCAAGATGTTGTCGTTTCTTCAAATGGATTTTACAATCTGCGTCCTCCATCCATCTTCATGCAAACCCGGTCATCTCCACTCAGGCCGCCTCCACGTTTTAGATCGAGTACAGTGCCTTCAACCGGATGATAGGTCAATACAGCACCTCCTGGTCCTCGTTACTCCTGCACCGCCGAAATCTTCGGAGTCGTGTTCGAGTGTATTGTCGAGACCATGTCGAAGACCTTTGGTGACATCACTTTCCGAATACGAGTCTAGCAGATGGCGTGGTCAATTTCTACGCTCGTATTAACCGCGGCAAGGAGGCCCCAAAGCTGGTCGCCGAGATACAACAGCAGTAGAGACATGAGTAAGAGATGGACTCCGATCTTGCCCGGCTGGCCGAGCCTGGGCTGTGTCTCATGCGACTACAAAGCTCTCCAATCCAGGGCCGGCAATGGCGTCAGGCCAAAAATGCAATGCTAGGAATCGAGGTAACGGTCAGAGATACGTGCCAACAAGTCTGCAGACAGGGCAGCAAACAATCGCCGGATCCGAGATTAATCTCCGCTGAAAACGGCCCTTGAGCAGTGGTTTCTTCAGCACAAGCACACCCTCCTTTGCATTACACTGCTACGAAGGCGCAAAGCGGAGTAGCAAGAGCACTGACCCGGACGCAATTGCCACGAGGTTTGTGCAGATCGCATCACTGATACGGTGGCCACTGCCTTCACTGATGTCTTGTGGGAGCCTGAAAACTTGTTGATCCTAGCTTCACAGGCTCCCATGCAGGAAAGCATCCTGACGGGATCTTAGCACAATGCGATAATGGTCAAGTAGATCTCGTGTACGTCCGAGGACCTGCGCGCATAAGATGATTTCCTGGTGAGAACCCGAATGAATGCAAGAAGACCCGTTTCATGGACGGATGTGCTGAAGGGCACCAGCAAAGACTTGTTACCGGCCTCGAGCTCTTAATTGCTTATTGAGCACACGGCAGTGAACGATGAGGCTTGTTTGAATGCGGCAACTCTCCTCTGCCGGACATCTGGTAGACATGCTGTGAGTCACAGCAATATTCATGGACGCAGTCGATTCTCCCTGTCATACCATGATCCGTCAAATCTGCAGATGGCCGGCTGCATTGCAGCGTACCTGCAGGATGAGCCTCCGCTTCGTGTGGTACAGACCGCGAAGCACGATTTTGACAAACTGCTCAAATCCTGCATTCCTCGAGGCCCGATCCTCGGATACTTGCATGTCTCTCTGGCCTTCCGGCCGTCCAAAAGCGACATTACCAGATCAGAGCCTCCTCCGACCGAAGCAGCAGTAATTGCACAGGGCGGAACCTAAAGCAAAGTTATTGGCTTGAAAGTCTCGTATCAGCACGTGTAACCCTGATTTGACGCAGATATGCACTGCTAGGGACCGATACCACCCGCGTCTCATCCGCGCCTACATGCATTTCTACGATATCAGAATCTAATTTCGCTCGAAAGTCGAGGCCGAATGGGATCATGGACCTTTGCCATCTCGTTGTCAACACGTATCCTCCACGGGCACTACCGTCACAGTGTCAATGTGGCGTCCAACAGGACTGATGGATGGTCAAAACCAACCTGGACCTCAGCCGACTGAGGGTCATACGCTGTGAGCGGTCCCACGCAGCCGCTCCTACTTCGACCATGCGGTGTTCCAACTGATTTTCGCCTCACTTTCGGTTACAGCATAAGGCAAGTAGCCTTCTCGAATATGACAGCAGTCATGCGCGGCATTCTGAAATACACCCGCCAGGAGAGCGGGCAACAGCTTCCGTGCGAAATTGCGGTAGACCGTGCCTGGATCTTCTACACTACGGGATTCTACAACGGCCGGAAACGGAGGGCTATTGCATCCGAGGCGCGCCGTGGCATTGTTTCAACGACCTTCCAATGACTACGGCAAGCAAGGGAGTATAAGATGGAATCCGAGAGCTTGACAGATCTTTCTCTCGAGACAGCTTCAGGGTAAGGGCTTCGAGCGAAGGTTCTGTATACAATGGGTAGCATTCTGGTCACTCTTTTCGTCAGCCTTGCAGGCCTTGGCTTGACATATGCAGAGCAACATGATCAAGGTTAGTCCTTGGCCTGTTGCAAGCTGGGTTATCGCTGACGAAAACAAGGTGTGCACAGTCGACTCGTTCGTCGTTGTGACAACGAGACTCACCCTTGGTTCTACGGGAACGAAACCAGTCCCGAGCCGGGCTGGGGCACTGGTTATCTCACCCCAGGACAACCGCGGCCAACAGAGATCCCGCCTCTTTTCCCCTGTGGGAGTGTCTCATGCGAGCCTGGGAGCGGGACGAATACTGCTGCGAGTAACCCCAGTTCATCACAAGCCACTTTCAGTCCAGAACAGACCTCACTTGGTACAGCGCCGTCTTGGTCCAATATCACTGTCGCCCAAGGTACTGGTCAAAGCTCAGGCCTTCTAACAACCGCACTGCCCTTCGCCAACTCGACCTCGATCGACGGTAACAGCGCGGCATCGCCATCCACTTCGTCAGCGAGCAATGCAACAATCGACTCGGCCGGAAGCACTTGGTCAGCCGCTTCTCCGGAATCGAATACAGCTTCATCCAATGGCACGACAGTGTCAAGTGCTCCCAG
Source organism: Cladophialophora yegresii CBS 114405 (assembly GCF_000585515.1). Lineage (NCBI taxonomy): Eukaryota > Fungi > Ascomycota > Eurotiomycetes > Chaetothyriales > Herpotrichiellaceae > Cladophialophora > Cladophialophora yegresii. The sequence continues at coordinate 231,883 of NW_006913049.1, read as the reverse complement.
CGTCTTGCCGATGACTGTCATGACAATGAGATCTACAACCACCCTCTGGTCTATTCCCGGTTCAAATCTCACCTCCAACGGCACAAATACCCCTCAGGGCACTGGCAGATCTACAGACGGACCATTATGGACGAACACATCATCACCGTCTCCAGGTTATACCACACCCTCAGAAACCGACACATCGCCTGAGTCCGGGAACGCTGTCATCACCGTCACGATCGATTACACCCCTGCGCCTATAACCCCATCACCTGTAACTCCATCGCCTGAGGAATTCACTGTAACAGCCACGGTTTCTGAGAGAAGAAACCACACGTCTTTTGGTGGTTCTAACACTCAGACAGCTCCTGCAAACAGTACAGGCGCAGCAACCGGCACAACACCATCACTCCCACAGTCACTCACCATGACCATTGTGGTGGCGAGTAACACGGCCAGTGTGTTTTCGGCGGGCGAAACTTCAGCATCATTGACCGGCTGGTCCAATTCTTCTCTCGTCTCCGCGGTCACCAATGCCGTCCCAACGGACAGCTCGAGCCCACAAGCAACCAATTCTACGACATCTGACTCCTTCTCGTCACCCACAGCCACATCGGCCAGCGAGTCAACCACGCCATCTCCTTCCGAAGCGGCTTCCTCATTGTTGACCAACGCCACAGCACTTAGCACCAGCGCTCTACCTAACGACTCGACTTCTACAGCAGCAAGCAACACCACGATACCGCCACCGGCAAGTGGGATTCCAGGCGGCATACCCATTCCCATTCCCACTGGTGTGCCGACGTCGCTGTTCTGGCCCAACAGTACACACCCCACACCATGTTCGCTGACGCCTTCGTACCCCTGGCGAGACTGGAACTGGACAATCCCAACTGGCGGACCATTCACGCCCGTTTCCAATCCTTTGGACTCTACGGACACCTCCAGCGTCACTTTCCCCCCCTTTCCCTCCCCGTCTTCCTCTGACATCACCAACGCCACCTCTCCTGAGACGCTCAGCAACACGGCGACGCCCTCCACCGGCACGTGGTTTGCAATGACGACGCTAAGCAACGGAATTGTGGCGACTACTCTATCAACGCAATTTGGCACGGCGCCCGCTTCCTCCCAAGGGGGGCCGGCTGATCCAGGTCATGGCGGTAATGGGGCCAGTGCTAGTAGTGGTGCCGACGTAAGTACTCCCCACTCCGTAGTGGCCCACCACGTTGTGATCCCGCCCAGAAGGCAAGCTAGATGGGCGTATGCTCTTTGAGTAGCATGTGCCAGGCAGGACAGAAGTACTCGAGCATACACGACGAAGGACTGCCCACGTTTGGGAAGAGGGATGGCGAGAACACGCTACAGTAATACCAAGGATCGACTCATTTAGTTGGGTTCACTATTGTACGCATGCCGTGACGAGTACTTCTTGTCGAGCGCGTAGGAAGTGTAGAGATGACTATGTAGGTAATAGCGGGGAGTCATTGAACGTTCTGAAGAAGATCTCATTTTCAACTCGTACTGGTACAATCACAGCTCTACAGCTGTTCGTTCGTTCTTCGCGTCCGGTTTTGCTCATTTAGCTTGTATGTAAGCGCCGTTCGCGGCCGTGCAGTCTTGGTGGAGCGAAGTGTTGGTGGTAGTGACATTCGGTTCGTCAATCGACGGTGTCCAATCTTCATGTTTTGTCTCCCCATTTCGAGGGTCGGTGGCAGTGGCATGCGGTTTGTCGCTCAACTATTTCCAAGCTTCATGGTTGTTGCTTCGGTTTGAGGGTCGTAGGCAACGGACATCCTTTGCGAAGGCATGCGATATGAGGAGGCGCCTTCCACGTCTCGCCCGTAGTCTTCGATCGCGTCCGATGTTCTCGCAATGCTCCTGAAATCTGTGCGACCACAGAAGCTCATGACTTCCTCGACTTGGAAGTGGATGCCCCGAGTCTGCCTAGGGGGCCTGGAACGGGGAAGATGGGCGCAGGGAGAGAGCGCACAGCCGCTGCAGACCTTCTGCCGCACCGCTTCCATCGTTTCCATAGTAGAATCATGTCTTTTCAGGAGAAGAACAACAGCCCCAACCACCTTCATTCTGACTCAATAGGCGTGAGCGGAGCGCTGCTGATGCCTGATGTTGCGGGTGTGGCAGCATCTTCTCCCGGGCGTGGGCCTGAGGATCGCACGCTGGCGAGAGATTGAATGGTCCACTCCGCGATCGAAGCAGCTGGACCACCCACGATCGTGACTGACTGTGGTTCTGTATCCTTTCCTAGGACCGTGCCTTGGTATCGAGACTCCTCGCCTGTCTTGCTGTGGCGTTTCTTGAGAGCTGCTCAGCAAACACGCGGTCAGTTAGTCGGGCAGTCAGTCGCGTGTCACTGCATTTTCTCTCACCGCGGCCTCACAAAGACCAAACAAAACACCAAAGTTCTCAGAGACTTACCAGAGAGATAATCCTCCTGATCATCCAAACCTGCTGCGATTTCCTCCACATTCGCCTCGCCGCCAAATCCTGCGATCCGTCGAATCTCCTTGTTAACCGGCCCATACGCCCAGTTCACAAACGCTTCCACGCCGCGAAGATCCTCAAACGGCACCCACACCCCTTCCGAGATCTGCACATCGTCCCTCAGGCTCTCCTCATCGGTACTCATCTGCGGGTACAGCGCGCCCGCTTGGCTCAGCGCCAGTCTCACATCCTGAATCGTCGGCACGAAGGTGTTGTGGAGCGTGAAGGCGTTTTGAGCTGTCGAAGAGGCGAGGAGCAACAGATACCGCGCTGCAAGGTCCGTGACCGTGTCTATCACGGCGGGTTTCGCGTAGCTGAAGCCGGCGGCGCGCAGGATCTGAAGAACTGCTGGACGCAAGAGCGCGGTGTGTAAATCGGCCGAAGTCATTGTGTTTGCCTTTGCCCGAGTCTCAAGAGAAGAAGAAAGTTCGGAGAATCTGCAAGCAGCCGAGATGCCTCGATCGACGATACCCTTGAATCAGGTGCAGACGCTGGTGCCTGGGGAGAAGTGGTCGTTTACAGTGAATCGCAAGAAGTACGAGTTTTGTCCTGTGCCGGCGACGGCGTGCACATCCTTTCTGACACTCAAACTGCGTCCTGAGAGATTGCTTCGGTGGCCGGCAACGTCTAGGGCAACAATCCCATACCCCAAAACGACCACAGAGGAAGAACCTAAGACCGATTCAGACCGACAAGATGTTGTGGAGGAAGATCCAATTGCTAAGAGATACATTCCTGATGGCGCCGACGACGCGGTGCCAGCCGACGAATCGGTGCCACAGCCGGACCATCAAGCGGCTGTTGCGCCTGGACTGCGGCTCGCAGCGGTTATCGACAGCTTGACGCGGCGTCTGGCGTCTGACGTGGCTGAGACGCCCAATGAAGATGACGCTCCCCAACAGACGCCCAGAACTGGCAGGAATGAAGTCGCGGGGAAGCCTAAACGAACTCCGGCAGCAGCGGCCACCCCCAAATCTCGCCGCCTACACACTCCGACGCATCGTCAACAGCGCGAAGCAAAGTCTATCCTCAAGCCTGACCCATCTGCTGGCATCAGGAAGTCGACAACCGCTAAAGGCAGGCGCAAATCCGTCGCCGTCGACCCCGAAGTGCATGTCCACTTCATCAACAATACTCCTCGTGGCTCACACAACTCCAACGGAGAGAATGAGTCCCCAGTAGCCTCCTCTGACAAAGACTCTGCGCTCGGCTCTGACGACGACGGAGACGAGGAAATGTCTGACGCCTCTGCTTCTGCTGCAAAGGAGAAACGCCCCAACCTCAAACTCAGCTTCTCCCGCAAACCCTCGGCCCAAGCAGGGGGGATACAACCTGCACCCGTACAGACTCCTGCGCCTCAGAGCGCTACCGCCAGGACACCTAGCATCAAGCTCAAACTTCCAGGCAAAACTACTCCACTTGTGCCAGACGATGGCGCCAAGTCAAAGAAGAACAAGAAGAAGAAGAACGAGGCGGAAACTCCTGGAGTCGCTCCCGGGTCGAACAAGAAGCGAAAGCGCGAATCCATAAAAGAGGAAGACGATGACGAAGGCGCTCGACCTGCTCCAGCACAACCGAGCAAACCTCCCACGATCCGGACGCTCAAGTTCAAGACGCCGTCTCAGACGGCGCAGACACCGGCACCCAAGGCAACGGGCCCCGCAAACCTGCTTTTCAAGGTCAAGGGCAAAATCCCCAAGCGGACGCCCGGCGTGGGCTACGACTCGGAACTCGAGAGCGAGTATGAGAATGACAAGAATCAGATGGCGGTCGGTCGAGAAAAGGATCCGGTCATACACGAAGGCTTCATCCTGCGCATGCAGCCCGGCGAGGATTGCGACTACCTACGCAAGTCGATCGAGGACGGCAAGGCAGGCGAGATTCTCTCCAAAGGAGGCGCGGCGATCAACTTGAGGATGCTGGATACGCTGGGCAGGAGAGGTATCTTGCAGATCAAGGACCACAAGTACGCCACGTCCCTGGTGGATCTGCCGTGCATCCTTGAGGGCATGAAGTCTTGGGACAAAAAGGGATGGATCAAGAGCATCGACATCTGCCAGATACTGCTGGTGCTGGGCCGATGCAAGGACGAACAAGAAGCAAGGAACTACCCTTTGCCCGAGGACGTCGACCCCAAGACGTACCAATACGCCCACGGCATCACCGCCCCGATGAAGTGGGTCCGCAAGCGGCGTTTTGCACGGACCAAAAGAGCGCGCGTGGACGATATCGAGGCCGTCGAACGAAGAGTCCATGCCCTCCTCGAGGCCGACAAGGCGGCAGTCAATACGAAGTACCAGCTTCTAGACCACGACCCGCGCCTCGACGAGCACGGATACAGCACCGACATGGAGGAGGCGGAAGATGAAGAGGACGAGGACGCCGAAGCCGAACCGGACAACTACTTCGGCTTTCACCCCGGAGCGTATAACGTGTCAACACCCATGGTCACAGAGACACCCGTGCAAGAAGAGGTGATCGACCAAGAAGACTTCGCCGCGCTGGAGCGCATGTTCTACGACGAGGATAAGGGCCCGTCGGTAGCAGAACCAGTACCATCCGCGCAAGCACAAGCTCCAACAAACACATCAACATTATACCCTCCAGGAGAAGCTGCAGGAGATTCGTCCTTTGCCGTCACCAGCACGAGCGCCACCGCCACCCCGTCCGCAGCCACGGCCGAGCACACGCCCGCGGGCGAAGCGTCGTCGGACGAAGACGAGGATGATGTGGGCGAAGAGGACGAAGAAGACCGCGACGACGCCGAAAAGGAAGGCGACGAGAGCAAGCGCCAGGCTCTCGAGCGGATCGAGGACATGACCAACAAGATTGCCGAGCAGAGAGAATTGCTCAAGAAGACGACCAACGCGATTCTGAAGAAGAAGCTCGCGCGCAGGATCCAGGACCTGGAGGACGACGTCGCCATGATGCGGAAGAATGCCGGCTTGGGTGGGAATGAAGACGATGAGTGAGGACATCAACGGCACGAGTCAAGTCGGCCAAGAAAGGGTGATATTGTCAATGGCTAAAGAGAGGAGAAGAATTCGGATATCGCTGCATACGTACTCATATCAGTCGTCACCAAGGCAGGTCGTGGCCATCTTGCCCAAGTGATGCACAATGCCTCAGTACAGGATTGACGCATCGACAGCACGGTTCAAGTCAGCCAAGGATGATATTGTGAAGTGAAATGGCTAAAGAGAAGGAGAAGAATAGAATTCGAGTATCGCTGCATACTGATGCGCCTTATCACTGAGGTTGTGCCATTCTTTGGCTGTCCTACCGGTGCACAATTCGTTGAGCAAGTCCACCGATTTAGCTCGCTCTTAGCGAGGCAACATGATTATTCCTTCGTAGCAGATGAGTCGGACTTGGAACATGGATCGGAATCACAGTTACCATAATTTGCACTCTCCCTCAGGGGATTTTGAGTGATACTTCTAACAGAATGCCACATGGCATGCATCCTACTTTGCTCGTCAATGCCATTCTGTCGCGTCCTAGCAATGCGCTGTTCAAACGGCCGCTACAGTAGAGCATTCCCCTTGCATGAAGTGTGTTGTGGTCGCTTCCTCCTTACTGAGCGCCTTTGCAGCTCTCGGCGACTTTAACTCCTCCCCGAACTCCTTCCAGCACCGAGTGTTACTCCTCCTTGAGAACCTCCCAGCTCCAAGCGTGGTGAGTTGTGCGGTACATAGCAATTCGGGTTGACAATCCGTCAAACATTTGAGTGCTGTAATGGCGCACACGTCGACGTCAACGCCATCTTGCGCACTCGAGCGGTTCCGACCATACTACCGACGCAGTCTGTGGCGGAGGAGAGGGGCACAACCTCTTAGGAGTCGCGAATTCCATCATGCAACATTCGGCCTTTTGCCACTGTAAGATATCCTTGTCGATGAGACGGCCTCGATTGTCGATGCCCTCGAGCAAAAGTTCGTCGTAGAAGAAGTTGAAACACTCCCAAATCGGACGACAGCAGAGCGCCTCGTATTGACGTTTGACAAGGTTCGGCGTCTCGGACTCGAACAGGGTGGAGTTGGTGGGCCCTTCATTGAATAAAAACGACCGCAAGATTGCATTGCTACCGTCTGAAGCTGCTATTTTCGAGGAAGCTCCGGCCGTGTCTGTTGCGCCGTAATTGCCCGTCTCCGAAGGCCAGTCAGACTCACAGACGAATGGTTCGTCGCAATCCCAGTCTGGGTGAGAAAGATCGCTGCAGAGCGTTTCACCAAAGTGAGCAAAGGCACTCATTGCAATGAGGGCGAAGATGTGAAGCTTCATCATGTCTGAATATGCAGTATCGGAAGTATGTATCGATCGTTCGACGGTACAGTCGGAAAGGTCTTTATTCAGGGAGTTTTGGTCGAGCGCAGCCCAAGGTTCTTCCCAAGCTAGTAGTGGTTGTTCAAATCTGTGGCGGCAGGAGTGGACGGAGTACAGAGAAATGTGCTTTGCAGGAGTCAACTATTGCGCCGGACGGACCGTTTTTATACCTCGAGCCGTAGGGGATGAGGTTGGTGCCTGGTCAAGGTCCTCAGTCTCTTCTCGAGCGGGGAGGGCTGTGCCATGGCCAAACAAGCTCGCTCAGAAGGTTATGTGTCTTGGCGGAGGAGTGTAGTAGGTGGGAGTGGTTGACCAGACTTTGAGTATCCCAGCTTTTCTTAAAACTGTTCCCTCGAAGGACTGTAGTGGGGTACTTTTAAAAGTGTATTGGGATTCAGGATAGCTGAGGCGTAGGGAACCTGCCGAGGCTTGGGGCAACGCAGGATGTACCGCAAGCCAGGTATAGCGGTGACTTTGCTTGTCGGCCGTGTTCAAGGACGGTGCTTGCATAGCAGGGCGTCCAGTTGTTCAGATTCGTACTGATCTTCAGTAGGTATGGTTTCGGCAGGTAGAGATGGAGGAGCCTCGTTGGCATCAAAGAGGTGAGGATTTGTGTTGCAGCTGACGGTGGTTCATTGTGTGTGATGCACACCTCGTGCAAAGGATGAATGTAGGAGGCCTTCAGAGGCTTTGACCCGCGCATAGCATTAGACGGCTATCGTCATCGTATCCCATGTCTCATTGGCATGGGGTTATTACGCCCCAAGTTCCCACCGAGCGCCACGTGGAGGCTGAGACGGTGCCTGGCTAAAAAAATATTAGGGATACGATAACGATAGTCGATCTAATGATAGTCGCAGTCAGCGCTCAAAAGTACAGCACATCTGGGTTGGAGTCATAGACTCCAAAGGCGGAGTGGCTCTCCGCGGGCTGCGCTGCCACTAGAACCGTTAGCTTCAACGTACACTGCAAAATGAAACATGTTGGACTCACTGTCCGCCCAGACCATCTCCTCGCCGGTCTCGCCAGCGACCATAGTCACTCCGGGTTCTCCCCCAAGTTCCACCTCCGGCCCACCAACCGGCGATGGAGGAGGAGCCTCCTCGAGCTCAAGGTCCTCCCGCGCCTCTACTGTCGACGTACGAGCCGACAATAGAGGGGGATTCCCCTCGTTCTGACTGTGATCGCGGCTTGACCGCGGGCGCCACGCCTCCTTTCGCCGACGGAACTACCGCAGCAGGGCATCCCGCCCAATGAAGGCTAGAATCGCCACTATGAGGCCGACCAGCCTAAACGAGAAGCCATTCCACGCAATAAATTTTATCGCGGTTGACGACCCGCTGGGGTCTGGCGTGGCAGGGGCGGGATCCTGCGTCAGATTAATGGTCCTATATAGAGTATGTCAGTACCACCACAATACAACAACGATGTCTGCGGGCTATACTCACTTTTTGGGCGCCATACTGCTGTGGAGGGAAGAAGACAGAATGGAGGGGAAGGACGCGACGACAACGCTGCGAGGGCTGGACGCTAGACCTAATACAGGCAAGCGTCAATAAAGACCCGCCATGACGTCCGCCGGTTTTGTGAAGTCGCGAAGGCGGAACCCACCTGCATGCACACCAACGCTTTCGACGTTACGAGGTATCCAGTAGGCACGTATACCTAAGGCACCCATCACGAGTCAGGGACGTTTTTCGCAGAGAACGTCGTGCGGAATACCAGCACATCCTGGAATATGTACTCATAATGAGCTGACACTAATCAGAGCGTGAACGTGGAACCTCATGGCAAAGACCACTTTACTCGAATCACTGTACAAGGTCAAGATGTTGTGTTGAGATGATCTTCCGTACCTTTGCAGCCAGCAGTTTGTTCGCATACCGGCACCTCACGTCATGCATATGTACAACACCATGTATCCATGGCAATTCTTGTCCGTGCTCTTTATGGCCCACTTGTTCGAAGAAATACTCCGTACATAATTAACTGCAGATGTGATAGGCATGGCGCTTAAATATCTGGCCATAACACTGCGAAAGAGAACGTGCCGATTCGATCAAGCACATAATCCGAGACAGCCCTGTGAAACACACGAATTCTCTCACATTTCAGGCTTGTACATGTGCCGTGTACGGAGTACCAGGAGGGACAGTAGATGACAAAGGATGAGTATATGTGTGTTCCCATCACGTAGGCCACGAGTGTAAAGAGTCAGGTGAGTACCGAGTACATTCAGGTCCCTGGCCGTACAATCCGTTGCGCGCCACGGCCTCGAGGCTCATACTGTGCCTCACAGCACATAACTCGTGCCAGCAGGTATTTTCTACCCGGTACGTATTTGCAGATATCACATGCACGTACGGAGTACATATATCGTACTCGTCTTCGGATAAGGATAAGCTTGATCCACCAGATTGATGAGATCAGCCGGTTGATGAATCATCATCCCGCAGCTCAGGCTTCAACGTCGCCACATTCGAGTACGCGTACTCACATCCTGGGTATGTGTTCCCGGCCGTTTTGGCCAGGCTACATACCTCCCGGTGAGGAGACGCTCTCGCACTCGTCCAGATAGCAAGAACTACAACATCCAATGTACTTGAATTCTGTCGGACCTTGGGTCCAAGAGCAGTCTCGGCTAGATAGATGTACAAGATACCAAAGCCACCGTGGTATAATTCTTTTCCAAGCCACGATCCAATGGAGTGCTTTGCTTCGTATTAACAAAGCATGCATTGTCGATAGCCCAGGCACCAGGCACCAGGAGATTGAGAGTTGGGCACCTCCTCCCTATCCAAGCCTACGCAGTAGGGTCAATCCCGCTCCCAAGTATACCAAATCTCGTAAAGTTCGTAAGATCATCGCTTCTGGGAATTTCGGTGTCATCTTCCAGCTTCTAGCTGTGAAGGTGTGGGTTGGGCTGCCGGCGTCGGCTGTGGTGGCTCTGCCTGTCGACTACGCCCGGAGATTCTCAGTCCGAACCTCGATCTCCACGACGATTGTGGGATTTCCGCTCCGTCTTGGTTTGTAGCCGCGTGGGAGCTGGGTAATCTTTCGCCACGGTGCCGGCGGGCTTGTTCTTGGTCCGGTTGACCTCGTCGTTCTGCACGCACCACCAGTGGGAATCCGTGGCGGTCGCGATCATGGTAGACAATGCTCATAAACCTGCCTGGGATGATCATTGCTGGCCTCCGGCCTGGTCGACCACTGCCAATTATTGAGAATGCCGTGGGAGGGGGCTGAATGTTCGCCGTGTTCATTTCGACCCCTTCGGGTCGGGGTTTAGGGACGTAATAATCGGCCTTGCACAGAGGACAACAAGCCCGCCGCGAGGTCAACCATGGATCAACACAAGAGGCATGGAAGGCGTGGCCACAGGTCAGTCCGCGGATATCATCGTCGTCATCAATGGTGTCGATACATATCGCGCAAGCATCTCCAGGATCTGGGAGTTGTGCCGCAGGTATGGCGGTCTGGATACGCTCTTCTTCTTCCTCGTCCTCGTCTTCAGTGGCGACTTTTTGTAAAGGAGTCTCGGGCGCGACGGTAGACTGAGCGGATTTGGGTCGAACGGGTGTCGCTGGCGGGTCGTCTGAGCTACTCTTCTCTCCGCCCACAACTTCTGGAGCCCCATGCCCAGCCGACCTTTCTTCGTCCGTCGTGTTTGGCGGCATGGGAGCCAGCTCTCGAGCCTCCATTTCTTTCGCGTCCTTGGAATCCCGTTGGACATTGTGCACACTGGCCGGTCTTGATGATGTATTGATTCCTCCTGCGGTAGGAAGCCCTTCGTCGGCCCGGTTGGAGCGCCACGCCTTGTACTTGATCAGCGGAAACTTTTCATTGACCTCTTCAATCGTCATCAGCTTCTTTTCCCGTCTGCGTCGATGCTGTCGAGGCATGGCTGTGAGATCCACGGCATCGGGGTCTTCGCCATTCATGCGGGCTCGATTACGTTGGTTATATCTGAAGCAGTATTTCACGCCAACAATGATCCTGAGCGAGAAACGGTTAGCTGGCGGACGCCATAACGATCATTCAAGGCTCACCATAAGTTAGTGAAGACCACACCAAATCCCAGCGCCACGAAGAAGAGTAGTGGCGAACTCGGTCCTGAACCTCCATTGTTGGAGCTGCTTGCCGTAGGAGTCGCGGTTGCGACGGTCGCTGTTGAAGTCGCCATATTAGATGAGATATGACGGTCAGGGTCAGCGGAGAGATCGGAACGGCAGAGATGCTGATGCCACCATCAACAGAGAGGGACTTTATGCCAGGGACTCGCTGACGGTTGGTGACATGAAGGACGCCCAGAGTAAACGAATGATGACAAGCTGAGGGTGAAGGACGGGAGTGGCGACCGCAGTCGATGGCTCGGGAGTGACGGCTCGATGCACCAAAACGATGACCTGAGAGGAGTGAAATTAGGGTTTGTTTTCAGGCACACAGTCGGCCGTCGGAGCGTCGACGGGTCTGGTGGTCTAGATCGCTCGGAGGAGGCAGCGAGGCATATGGTGATGGAGGAGATGTTTCAAGGGGAAAGCAACCTCAGCTCCAAGGAGGACGAGGGCGCAGTTGGTGACAGGGCGCCCGCAGGTAAGATCCAGGGCGTAAACAGTACGATGAGGGATAAAGATAAGTTCAGGTCCGAACAGATCGAAGACGGAGCAAGTGAAGATCAACGACTTCCCGCACCGCAGTCCCGTTCAGTTGGTCTCTTGGGATACTGTCGACCGTGGCCGTGGTTCAGAGAGCGATGCGATGGATTGGGGCGGACCACACAACAGGCACGGCCCAGAGGCTGCGGAGGAGAGAGGCTGGCGTGGGCGCAGGGTGCCAGCTTTTGGAGCGGAAGGGTTCTCCCCAAAATCAGGTTTAGTTAAGGCAAGCTAGGCCTGACATGGCGCACAGGCGGGCTTCAGCCGACAGCCCTCACGGCACACTCGGATCGACAGCACAGTTACGACCGCACAATCCAGCAGTTTACAACACAATTACTCCATACGCATGCTGCAAGCTGCTCTTCGCCGATCTTCACGTCCAGTGATAGCTGTTTGTTCTGCTTCTGCACCTGCATCTGCCACTATGTGCTTCAGGTGCTTGTCCCCCGAGCCCTGCATCACCCATCGCTCCTCCGCAGCTGCAGTTCGACTCGGACTTTCTCCTCAAGGGAAACACCGTCTTCACCACTCTGAGCCACCTCTCTCCCACCTCACGAATCACAGGGTGACCCCTCCCTCCAGCTCATGACGCTTGCCCGCTTCCACCCACGGCCGCCCGCCCGCTTGTTTCTCGCCTCCCCTCTCCAGATGCAGTTGCTCAAGAATGAAGGTCAACTGGGTCCGTGGGGGATCACTTGACCACCAGGCTTTTATGTCGTCTAATCGTACGAGGTCCACCAACCTGCGAAATAGATTGTGCGAGTGTCGGTCTAGAAGTAATCGTTCGTGCCCTCGTCCCCTCGTCCGCGGAGAATTTGAGTCGCGACAACAGTGCAGAGTACGGAGTATGCGAGTATGTGGTCAGACTACACAGTACGGAGTACCCCAAGTGCAAACAGCATTGTGTTCAGTTGGTCTGTGGCGCTGGAAGTGTCACCGCAAGCCCAGCTACTCGAGTCATTGTGGTACGAAACTTTCCAGCCACTGCTCAGCTCCTCATGCACGTCGAACTCAAACCATTACCAAACTCAGGCCGACCTCCTACAAGAACCTACTCCGTATATCTCTAACCGTCATGCCCCATGCAGAATCCCTCCTAACTAACCTCGCAGTCGGCATTGTTGTTGCACTGGGCAGCATGCGTAGGCCGACAGACGGCTGGACAGGCACACAGTATCGTGTCAGTGGCCGGCGCTGTGGTCAGCGACCATCAATTGTCAAACTATTTAAAGTATTGAACCAGGCCGTCCTCGAAAGGACGCCAGCACGAAAGCACAAAGCCCCGATAAACCTAGCATTGGTTTCCCTTCTCCCCTCCAGCGCCATGCAGCTCATTGTGTACAAAAGAAAAACTCGGTTTCATCTGAAGCAAATTCCATAAATTGGCTCATAAACACATATACACGTAAAAAGATACGAAGACCAAAATCACATTCGGCGCCGAGATTGTGTCGTCTGTGGTCCTGATGGACTTCCCTGAGGCTTTGGAGTCTGCTCCTCTTCGGCATTGATCGTCTTGGTAGCCACCGGCGTCAGCATCTCGATATCCGCGACAGTTGTTCCTGGCACCTGAGGAAAGATGACCGGAGGTGTAATCTGGCCACTTGCAGAACGTACACTCCCTTGTTCTGGATGTGAGTGCTGCGAGACGGTTCTCTCGAGCCTCTTCCGTGGTTGGATCTCGGTCAACGCTGCTGCACTTGGTTCCTCGGGTATCCGTAGGTTCTCCATACGTTCTTCCAGGATTTCCAGCGACTTCCTGAGGCTTTCAGATTCTGTCGCCCGGTCCTCACTCATAGATATGACACTGCCACGGCTGTTGGTGCGCATCATCTCAATGCCGAGCTTTGACGATGGTCTCGGTGGTTTCCCCATCGGTGATCGAGCTCGAACCTGAACGTCTCCAAGTTCCTCGTCTTCATCGTCGCCCTCCTCCGCCGCGGCGCTAGGACTGTCTATCCTGCTCTCAAACAGCTCGCGTCGCTGACGGACAGCCTCGGACGACTTCTGACGCCGTGGAGTCCGAAGGCCATATCCGCCAATATCCTCAACGCAAGCGCAGAGAGGTGCAGATTCTGTGTGGACAAGGTGGGGATACCCGCTTTGGACGTAAGGCCGCTGGTTGATGACGATATCGTCTGAAATGCCCAGGCCAGCCTTTGCCCACTCTTCCGTGGCGGCTCGAGAAACGATGACAGGTATATCATCGTTCTTCAAAGAATCCAAATCACTGAAGAACCCGCCACTGCTAATGGAGTCTCCTCGGCTTGAGCCTCGGTAAGATGAATCAGGCATGGTTGGCGCAAGGCTTGACGCCACAGAAATTGGGCTATCTTGGGTCGTCGTCGGGTCGAAGCGCGTATTGGGATGGGGAATGGTCAGAGGCATGGCGGATTTGAAATCCTTAGGAGCCGGTTTCCAGGCACAGTACTTAGCCAGCATTTCGGTCAGTTTCTGCGTGGTTGGAGGCTTCTGCATGAGCGTATCAAAATGGTGGACTTCAGGCAGATCTTTCAGGTAACCGGTGATGCAGACGATCGGAGTCGCAGTATTGGCGCTCTTCGTATCTCGGATCATGCGAGCAACGTCGACGCCACTAATAAGCGGCAACTTGAACTCCATGAAGATAATGTCAAATTGAATCTGGCTGATAGCTAGGCGTAAAGCATCTGGTCCGTTAGTCGCGGTGATGGTGCGACATCGCAGTTTCTCAAACAGCCGTTCCATTACCAGTCTCGACACTGGATGGTCCTCACATATCAACACGTCCAAAGGCCGGTATGTAGGCCCGTCCAGAAAATTGATCTGGGAAAGTCTTCTCGAGCTTTGCCGGCGGCGCTGCACTTTCAGCAGCGCCTTAGCTTGGGCCGACTCATTATCCGACGATGAAGGTGAGACGTCCCGCACAAGTAATTGGCTTTTGCGCTTGTGATGACCGGGAACGAATGCCTCTCGCTGGATGCCCTGTCCGTCACTCTCCTGCGAACCAACGGTTTGTGACCTGTTCCGCCCATTGAGTGTTGCAGATCGTGGTGGCGGAGGCATTGCTTTGGCCGGTGACACTGACTGCAGGCGGCCTGGTTTGATGGGAGAAGAAGTGCCCTGCTGCCCATGCTTGATAGCGTCATGAGGGATATCAAAGAAGCTGTTCGGGGCGAGAGAACTGCTTCCTTGCGATGACCCAGACGTCTTACGTCGGTCATGATGTTGCGCAGTAGAGAATTGAACCAACAGCGGGGACGATGGCTGCGAAGGCCGGCTGGGTGATGAGGTGGAGGTCGCCAAGCTCGAGGGCGAGCCAGGTCTATGACCTTTGCTCAAAGAGAGCGCGCGCTTCACAGGCATAGGCATCATCGGACTGCCTTCTAGCGACGGTCCAGGCGAGCCGATCGCTGGGCTGTTTGCGGCGGACAGTGCGGCCTGCGATTGAGCATAGCCTCTAGCTTGTGCTTGCATCGCTTCCCTCCTCATTTTCTCTACTATGTCCTTGTTGGCTTTCTCCAGTACTGGCAGATTCTTGAAATTGAAGTTGCCAAAGTCGTCGGCAATGACAGGCTCACTCAACCTCCTACTGCGGGAATCACGCATGACATGAGGGGGAATATGGAGTGGCATGAGGCCACGCTTAGCAGAACTGGCCTGCGTCCGGACACGGAAAAGAGCATCATGTGGACGACTGGAGATGTCTGAACCATTTGGCGTGGTTCCAGATGGTGATATTTGGTCCTCCAGCTCCTCAGGAAAGGATGAAAGGGTGGCACCGCGCGAGTCGAAATACTCTGTATCTTCTGGGTGCTCGGGATTCGGGATGAATTGAGCCTCATCTTCGAGGAGCGTGTCCCAGTTGATGTCCGCAAACCAAGGGTGTGCCTGGATCTCACAGCCGCCACTTGGGTATTTCTCGTCCTTGTTGGCGCCCAGCCTTTCCGTCGGATCCAGCTGGATCAATTTGTTGATGAGATCCTTGGCTTCTGGGCTGACTTCAATCTCTTCGTCGTCCTCGGGCCAGGCAATTCTCCGGTTGACGATATTGTCAAAGACCTGTTCCGGGGTCTCTGCATTGAATGGCGGATAGCCGTAAAGGAACTCGAACATGATGCAGCCCAGGGACCACCAATCACACATTTCGTCTTGCACGGCGCCATTAATTGTTTCGGGAGCCAGGTAATCTGGCGTGCCCACGAAGCGGCGATCGCTTTCTTCCGGCTCGAAGAGCGGCGGTCCCAAGATCTGAGATGACAAAGGTGGAGCGGCGGGAATTTGGGAGATGTTGCTCATGGATTGTGACAGTGGGAAAAGGTCGGGTGAAGCACTACCTTGGCTGTAAGCCTCTTCTTCGATTTTCCGCGGAAAAAGCTGGGGTGGAGATTCAGTGTCTTCCTGCACACCAAGTTTCTTGAAGAGCTGATGGAGATCGAAGCTCGAACCGCTACCACTGTCACTGCGATAGCCTGAATTCCTCAGGGATGTTTCTCGGCTGAGAGAGCCTTCACGATTCAGACTGAAGTAGGAGGGTTGGTCCAAACCACCGGTGAAGGCAGGCGTCATAAGTGGCGTAGGTGCCGGAGAGTGAGGCCCTTGATAGTCGAAAGACGTCGATCTAGATGTAGGGCCGGAACCGGACCCTGGCTGTGTAAAAGGGCCGTGCTTCAGAAGGTCGGGAACTGCTTCTTCGGGCTGTTTTAGGGCACGTTTCTGGCGACCGACGAGACCCATACGAGACAGACCGAAGTCAGTGAGCTTCAAGTGACCTTTGGAATCGATTAGCAGATTGTCCGGCTTCAAGTCACGGTGAACAATCCCTCGGGAGTGCAAATGCTCTACTCCAAGCACGACTTCCGCGATGTACTTCTTCGCCCAGTCTTCGCTTAGTCCACCCAGAATCTTAACCAGCGACGCACAATCTCCTCCATTCAGGTACTCCATGACCAGGTAGAGGTAGTCCTTGCTCGAAAAAGTCCAGTATAACTTTGCAACGAAGTCACTCTCGCCTTGCCACATCATGATTGCGCGTTCCGCTTTCACGTTGGTAACCTGGTTTTTGGCAACCATGTCGGACTTGCGTAGCACTTTGATTGCGAAGTATTCACCGGTACTCTTCTTCTTGGCAAGATAGACGCTGCCGAAAGCTCCTCTGCTGATCGGCTTGATCACCTCAAAGTCTTTGATCGAGGGCGGCTGAGCTCGAGGTTGCTGCGGATGACTGATGGAATTGAGTTTCGGCGACGAGGGTGTCTTGAGATCAGATGAATGCATCGACGACTGCCTTCTATGCAGAACGGGAGCATTGGCTGATTGCACATATTCACCTGCTGTCAACAATGGCGACACCACAGGAGAGTGGGCCATTTCGCCGCTGGAAATCCGAGATTTGGTCATTCGAAGAGGTGAAGGAGGCGGAGGTGGGTACCTCCCAGGCGAATGTTGACGATTGGGTGAGGCCGCGTTGAGGCCATGAAGGTGCATGCTGCGTCTCTTCCTGTCTCTTGAATGGGAATGGGCGTGGCGCCCCTGATCAGATACCGAGGCAGGGGAGTCGGATCGCCAATGGGATAAGACAGAGGTGGACGGCAAGCTACTGTCGCTATCATTAGCATCCTCGACGTACATAGAACGTCGGTTCGACACTGGTTGCGGCTGAGAAATCAGATTACTCCGGTGCGACTTTGGAGTAGGGCACTCGATTGGACTGCTAGAACCAGTAGAGACTGCCTGGGATGAGGACCGTCTGGGTTCCCCTGCCATGCTGATATGAGGCATGTCCCGCGGATTCCTGAGCGCGGAAGCCATGGATTTGAGTCCGACGTAGGACGTACTCCGCGAAGCTTCGGGTTCAGATTGGTCGAGTGTCGGCTGTGGCATGGTCGTGGGCTCAAGGTCTTCTCCGGGGCTTTCCAAGATACCTTGTAGAATGCCCTCCTCCTCAGATTCACTTTCGCATGAAGATAACTCCTCTCCAGCCGCAACGCGCTCTGCTTTGATGAGAGCCTCGTTGATGCACGCATCGATTTCGGCCATGTATTCTTGGCGAATACGTTCCGAATATTCGATGACGTCCTGATACCGATGTACTGCCTCGACTTTGGCACGAGCGAGCTTTTCAGTATCGGCGCTCAGCGCCGCCAAGCCGGGCTCGTTGTCTAAGCTGCTTGGTGGCTGCCACTGGGTGATCTGGGAGATTCTCGATTCGGATTGCGGAGACTGTGATTTGAAATCATCCTCGCCCTCACTTTTGCTGTCCTTGATGGAAGGAACATTGATCTCCATGGCCGTGTCACAGAGGTCGAGAATCAGCTCAACGATTCGAACCAAAGGCCGTCGCACCACAAAGGAACGAGCCCTAACATGGCCCATGCCGGCTGTTGAGGGGCTCTGCGACCTGACTGGGCTGGGGTTATGGGACCCTGAAGCGGAAGAGACGGCGGTGGATGGCGTCGGAGACGGGCCAATTGGCATCCCCTTGTACTCGGGCAGCGGAGCAGAAGGTGTGTTTTCAGCAGTTGAGGTTCGACCTTGACGGGATTCGAAGGCGTCCAGTACCTTGACGATGGCGTGCCTGTGCTCAGAGAGATTTTCTTGCACCATCTGCACGTCCATTTCTGCCTTGTGTTCTTGGACGCACAGATCCGAGTGCTTTTCAAACCACCAGGGGACAATAGATCGCTCACATACCCGACATAGAACAGGCAACGGTGGCGGATGGTTCTCGGGGTCATTAGCTCCGGCTTCTGCCAGCTCTGTAAGGTACTTTGCCAGGATCTCTGCACCCACACCCAAAGTTTCGACCAAAGCTCGGGGGAGGGCGATCTCGATTCGAATGGGTTCTTGGGCTGGCTGCAACATCCACATGGTATGTGACTCTCCTCCAGAGGACCTGTCGTACACCATGATACCCTGCCCTTCCAGCTCCAGAGTTGCTTTGCCTGTATTGTCGGTCTCAATGTTGTCTTCTCTCGGTTCTTGTCCATCGTCGGTCTGTAACATGGTCGCCATGTCGGAATGAGGCCCAACCTTGACCTCAAACTTGACATTCTGACTCTTGGAGTCGTTGGCCTTCAAAGCCTCGATGGCCGCACTGAAAACCTCAGGGTTATCGCTAATAAACTCGGAGATCTTGTGTCCTTGAACGTGGGCCAGATCGGTGCCGACGACGTCGATCCACGAGGGACTAACCCATCGTATCTGGCCATCGAGACTGAGGTCGAGGATGATATTCCGTGTTTGTTCAGCCGCCTCCTTTAGTTCTTGGGTTCCCTCCTGGATATCCTGACTGAAAGACCTCTCCATGGCGTGCCGCGTGGCCTCTCCTCCGTAGCCGGCATCATTCTTGATGGCCGTAATGGCCGGAGGCTCGAGATACTGTTGTGCAGAACCATCCTCTGCCATTACTCCAATTGCAGGAGGAGGACTCTTCGAATGACAAATGCGTCGTGGAGCCGAGGACCAGGGGAGGGCAGGGTTCTCTATGACTTTTGACCCACCATGGGAGCCAAAAATCAGCCCGTTATCTTGACATCTCTGGCCTCGACAATAACTTTTGCAGGCGTCTTCGAGGCAGTCAAGACGATGAGGGATCTCGGTGTATACAAGCGTGGTCCGGGGCGAGCAAGAGAGTAGTGGCGAGGAGGACCGGAGGGAGGGATGAGAGCGGCGTGGTCTGTCTTGCTGGGAACAAAGGCGAAGTCGACTACATCAGGGGTGGGTAAGGACAGGGCAAAGGCCAGGAAATGGCAGTTGCAAGTGCTCCGTCGTCAACAGCGGTGTTGGAGGGTGGTCGAGAAGTGAGTGACAAGTGAAGTCTGCGGTGTCTCGACTAGAAAGCTGCAGTACACGGATTGGCGGGTATGCTGCGCAGCCGGAGACAGAAAGGCTCTAGCAAAACAGAGTTGCACAGGGGAAACAGTGTCAACTACAGAACGGTACAGTATTGGGTGCAAACTGGTGGTCTGAGAGTTCGAGGTCGACAGGCCCAGGGCGTTACTCTTCCTGCGATGAGAGAGCGCCGCTGCTGCGAGAGACGAGATTCACTTCACTTCACGGCGGACACGGCTGCACTTGCCAGTGAGCGTGTAGGGAAGTTTATGGGTGGGGCGGCCTCTGTAGCGACGCAAAGTTCCCTCCCTTAGGCTCCTAGGCACGATTGCTTTTACTGGAGCGCGTCGGCATGCACGCCGGGGCCAATGACAGGCGGGCCCCTCTCGTCGGCACATTGAGCAACTCCTAAACAAAGATGAGTCAAGCATCGCCGTCACCCAACATCTCGTCCTTTCACCTCGAGGCACTTGGCCTCCGGGCCAGTTTGCGCTGCGACAGATTCCTGCGACATTCCGAAGCCATAACCCCGTCCTTAAGGCGGTCTCTGTCGCAGGATTTCTTGTATGGTTGGATCGTTTCTTCTGCTGCTGACAACTCGTATTCCCTTTCTTCCCTCTCCCTGTTGACCAGCTGCTGATCCGCCTGCGGGAAGTCAACATCCAACATGGATTCTCAGAAACAGCGCGGCCGGGTAAGTCGTAGAGAGGGGCTCGATTGCGTCGTCGCGCATGACATTACGTCTCGAGATTCTGCTTGAGGATTCCGACAGTTAGATGGGATCATAGCCACTGCAGCCATCCTTTGGCATTCTTTACGTTTCCCTTTTCCAACGCACTCCGTCAGCAGGTGTATGCTGCAGTATGTCGAAGCGCCGATACCACTGTGCAACCCAGGATTTCCCATGCACACGCTACTCATGTGCGGATGAAACAAGCTGTCGGTATGCAGCCCAATCACCTGTCGAGTCGACGAGCTGCCGGCAACGATTCCCTTGGAACATTCCTGACCGCCCCGAATAATGCAGCCCTGGGTTGCACGATGAGAACTCGTGTTCTTCAGCTACCGAGCCTCGCCAGCAGCCTCGTGGCCGGTTTATTGAAAAAGCAACGACGTCAACGTCGAGTCACTCCTCTGCCGCTACACCCATTCATTTCCGGCTTGCTCTTCTCAATCGCCATTTCAGTCCGGACTAAACTGCAACCCGTCCGGCAAGCAGCGCTGACTTCACGAATGAGGTGAACAGGCACTCAGTTGACCCCGCCTGGTCCGTAGGCAAGGTCCAAAGAGGGCGCCAATCACCGCATTCCTCCAAGGCTGCCCTACTGCACGAGTAACACGTCGCTTGCGTCCATTCATGCAGCCAACTCCGTGTGCTCGTTGCGGTCTTCGAACGAACGCAATGCCAGACCTTTTGAGGTAGCTGTCCCTGACCGTCTTCCAGACGCCGAGACAACCTACTCGCCATTACAGCGCTAGAAGAGTTGTAGAAATCTTTACGACGAGTGCCGGAGATGTCAACCGTGGGGATCTTTTCCAACCGATTACGAACTCAGTCGACTGGAATGTTTCTCTCTTCGAGTGTTTTTGCGGCACGTGCACGAATTCCCACGAGCGGCTTCAAATCGTCCGAAGACACTTGCTTACACCCGCTGCCTTCGGATGCACGGTGCTGCAATTCCGTACCCTGGATAGGTCAGTCACATACCGGGGCCAAGATAATGCACAGCTCAACCTCCCTATCAATGGGAGCTCAGCCGACAGTCCAAGCCCTACGACTACCTCTCACGAGGACGAGGCACATTGAGAGGAGTCGGCATGTCCCTGACGATCTCTAACGTATCCCCAAGGTATCTTTAAGCAGCCTTTGGGTAGCCTTAGCTTGGAGAAATATATGGCATATTATATGGTCGGCCGACACTGAGATCACTGCTTAGGAGAAGACTCCTCTGTTGCTGCATATGTCGCTTATGGAATTCGGCCTCCATCCTGGGGTGGCATCTACCAAATCAAGTTACCTCCAAAAGGGCTTTCCGGTCACCGTGTCGGATATGCAGGAAAGTTCTTGTGGTCCACACTTCATTGCTCCACTGCTGCATGAGGGAAAGTCTAGGCTCCCCGTGTCTATCAAGCTGATCACCTATCAGAGTGTACCGGCTTAGCAAAGGATTCGGCGGCGGGAGATCCCGAATATTGTTTCAAGACACGGGATACAATCCGAGTCAACATGCCTGATCACAACGAGCAAGGTCTCCGAGGCGAAAACCCTGCCTTCAAAATGATGAGCAAGGCGTAGAGAGCCACATTATCCCGGCTCCACGGTAAGGTCGATTTCCGACATATCATGATTCTGACCTTACAACATCGGTACTCGCTACGACTTGACGGCTGACTCAACCATATCTCAGCGAGACAGCTGCGCCACAAGTAATCCATTGCTCCTATCGCCGGACAAGGCCTTGAACGGCAAGCACGCGGAAACTATCTCTTTGTTGCGTTGTGGATGGTAAGTGGTAGGTGAGACTGATTTTCCGAATCCAGCATATTTGACGACCCGAAGGAGGTTTTGAATTACCAAAAGTACATATCTATACTGGTCGTACATCTACCTAAGATCTAGCTATACATTTCATCCGTTCGTGTCTATACAGAACTCGTCTACACATCAAGCTAGCGATGAGGGAAGAGTCGACCCCCTGGCTATGCAAGCCCGTCCCCTGAACAGAAAAAGCCCAAGGTAGCCTACTGTACCGACCTACACATTTGCCTTTACTCCTGCCTCCTTGTCCTTCCGTTTCTTCCCCTCTACAATGAGTCCCTGCTCCGTCTCCAGGCCGACATTCAAATCATACCCCTTGATGACCAGACTGGCCGCGAGGCAAACGCCGCCCAGCGCCGCCATGACGATGTACACAGTCCGCAAGCTATCCGTGTACGCTGTCCTCAGCTGCAACTTGCCGAGCCCGGACTCGTTGTTCTTGATGATCTCGACCAGGGCGGCCGCGTCCTTGGCAAGCTCGCTGGCTTGCGCCGCGTAGGCAGGGTAGGCCTTGAGATTGGCGACCATTTCGTTCTGGAAGATGACGCCCCCAATGGCCACTCCCAACGCCTGGCCGAACGAGCGGAAGAAGACAAACATGGCGACCGCAAAGGCCATGTCCTTGTTCTGGCTCGCGGCCTGGACTTGGAACTGCAGGCCGGGAAATAAGATGCCCAGCCCGATACCCGACACCAGGTCGATGAAGATCCACTGGGGGATCGCCGTGTCGACTTTCAGCAGCACCAAAAGGCCCAGGCCGAGGGTCGAGATGGCCCACCCGGACCAGATCGCCCAGCGGTACGAGGCGAATTTCGTGATCGTGATGCCCGTGACCACGGCCATGGGCGCCACGGTGAATGTCGCAGGGAAGAGCGCCACGCCCGACACGACCGGCTTGTACCCCTTGACCGCCTCGAAGTACAAGGGCTGGTAGTAGAGCAGGCACCAGAGGATCATGCCGTGGATCGTGGTTGTAGCGTACCCGAGGTTGACGGTCCGGTTGCCAAACACGGCGAGGCGAAGTAACGGCTCGGGCGCGACGTAGGCCTCGTAGAAGCAGAATGCAATCAGCCCGACAGCACCTACCAGCAAAGGGACGAGCGTCCGCCACGACGACCAGCTGTACATGACGCCGCCCCAGGTCAAGGGGATCAGGAAGCTGGTCATGCTCCCGACGAAGATGACGGTGCCGATCCAATCGACCCGCCGGAGCTTGGCGGCGATGCTCTGCGGGATGACGTTGAGGCGGAGGAACAGGGGCACCATGACGGCGCCGATGCCGATGAAGGGCAAGTTGAGCCAGAAGATCCAGCGCCATTGCACTGCGGCAAAGGCGCCGCCGATGACGGGGCCGGAGACGCTGCCGACAGACCACATCGCCCCGATGATGCCGGCCCATTGGCCTCGGTATCTGAGAGGCACAAGGTCCGTGACCACTATCTCGGTCATGGCTATGATGCCTGCCTGGTGTCAGCGATCCAAGCCAGTGTGTCTGGAGGACACTGGGCAACTCACCACCACCGCCGATCCCCTGGATACTCCTCCCCGCCAACAAGACGCCAAAGTCGTTCGCCAGGGCTGCCATCATGACGCCCGCGAAGAACAAGGCAATGCTCACCATGATTACCGGCATGCGCCCGAAGATATGGCTGAAGCTCGCAAAGTTGGGTTGAAAGACCGTGGATGCCAGCAGGAAGGATGTGCCGGCCCAGAAGGCCTCAATGGCTGTGCCGTGGAGCTTCCTCGCGATGATGGGCAGGGCCACGCTGATTGAGGTGCCGTCTAATGCGACCATGAGGGTCAAGACCGCGAGGGCGGCAAAGGCCATGATGAAGCGTGTTGAAATTGTGAATTCCGTGGCTGGTTTAGACGGGTCATCTTTCTCCTCGACTCTGGCATCTTGGGATGTGATGGATGAGGATGAGGAGGTCGACTGCGATGGCTGTGCCTCCATGCCGGATTGTCCTTCTTTTGTTACGGCAGCCGCGAGTGGCGTAACGTCCGTCGTAGGAGCGGACATCGAAGGCGCCCTGGGTGGGGGGTTCAAGTTTGAGTACGGTCTCCCGAACAGATGGAACGATACTCTATTCAATACTCGTAGTGGACGGGGGCTCGAGTACAGCGGCGATGTGGTAAACGACAAAGAACACACCAAGTCGACTTTGCAGGTGTGCTCTCTTTGTTGAACGGGACGCAGTAGGAACACAGTAGGCCGAGCAAAAGTGTTTCATGATATACCTTTGAATACTTACAAAAGCGTTCACATCGCGACAGAACGGCACCGTGAATCATGATGCCTTGAATATCGGCCCAAAAAGCAAGAGTCTACCCGGTGCAGCGAAGCCCTTCTCGAACCACTGCACCCCGTCGACGAGGCTGAAATGAAGGGGAGCCCAGACAGCAAACTTGATTGGTTGGAAGGTTGGCAATGTGGGCGGTCGATTGGCCGTCGGACGAACATCACGCCGTTTCTTTTCCCCCGTGCTTTACCGTGCCAGCGAACGCGGCGTCATGTCTTCGCGCGACATCGCCTACTCGTACTTGTGTCAAAGCCAGAACCTATGGCAACTGCTGCATGGCACCACGGGGACACTCGGAAGTGAGTACTTTTCTTGATCTATAGACGACTGGTGGTGAGAGATTTCGAGAACGTGGGCTGTCGTGGCCCGCTCTTGGAACGAAAATGACTCGAGTCCAACTTGCATGTTGCACGGGCGAATGTCTTCGCATGAGTCGCCCCCGGTCGTCCTTATATCTCGCACTCAATGCAAGAAATATACGAGACAACGGGGAGATGCCGGGCTGGAGTCTGTCAACCACGTCGAGGTTGACATTTACGATAGAATCAACGCTCTCTGTTTTCGAGCCAAGTCTATTGAGTTGCAATTCTCCCTGTCCAAAAGCGCGCAGTAGCGCAAGAGCACAAGGCTACGCATCGCGAACCATAGCGTGCTCGTAATCTCGTTCATCAGGAGGACGTTGCAAAGCCATTAAACAGGCGGAGATACTGTGTACATTGTTGCCGGGAGGTTGAAAAGTGGGTTTGGAAGCGAGAGAGACACCCGTGGGTACCTAACGTGCGTTACGGAGTACGGAGGACAAGCAGAGTGCGTTAGAAGCGAGTGCGCAACAACCGAGTGCGTTAGAAGCGAGTGCGTTACGGCGAGCGGAAAGATGGTTCCCCCGACCTGCCCGTGACGCCGATATGCAGTGCGTCCTGTGGCTCTGCCCGACGAGGACCGCTATTTCTTTGCACCCGGTTGGCAGCTACAGTAGCATACGGAGTAATGATTCTCTGATTGATAATCTACTGTGGAACTTTCTGGGGGAGCAGTCACAGCAGAAGATGCGTGCATCTCACAGTATCAAGAGCCGCTAATCTCAAACACCTTGTCAGGGCGAACTCTGAGCCGAAGAGCGTTTCGACTTTCTCCCATTGACTACAGGATACCGATCCTGGCACGGGGTAGGCGTCCCAAGCACTTCGAAGCATCATGCTGGCGTGGCTCCGAAGTCGGCACCAAGCCCGAAGCCAAACGTCGCTGGGTTGGAGCTTCGACCGCGCCAGTTCTTCTGCGCATTTCTCTTTGGGTCAGAATGTGCTGTTTCTGCGTCCGCATCCGACTTCTTTCTTGTTATAGGCTTAGGCTCTTCATCTGTCACGTCAACGAATGCCGCACTGTTTTTCCGGCTCCCCTTCCGCTTCTGGGTATCTGAAGCTTGGACTTGGCTCGAATGAGTGTCCTCAGATTTTGTTATATGGATCGGCTGCTGTGTGGGATCAGAGACTCTCTGACCGAAGAGTCCCGTGACGCGCATTGGTGGCTGCGTTGGGTCGTCGATTGTATTGCTCGAAAAGCACATGATCGATCAAGGTATGTGGCCAGAAGGCGATGGAGTTTGGCTGAATACTTTCTATTTGAGGCTTCCGATGAGGTACCAGGTGATGAGACAACTGCAGAGAACGGGATCTTGTTAGATTCGCGTTTTCAAGACCTCTTTAGCCGTGCAACTGATGAGAGTCAAGGCTGTTGGAAGTCAGTGTGCCCGCATTCGGTAGAGAGATGCTGTTAACATGACACTGGAAATAGCACATCCGAATACGGGGAATTCAGCAGCAGGTGATGACGATCAGAAGGGATGCGGGGATGATCCATGTGCATAGCTCGTAGGAGTAGCGAGGCACCCCGCGGACTCGAAGATAAATATAGAGACGAACAAGCATCTGGGCGGGATGAGTTTAGGGAGTGATGGAGGGCGATGTGACTTGCTGTGTGGGAAGGCCCAACGGCTGGGCTTCAACCCCGCCTTGACTCCTCTAACACTCTTTCACTTCACCCTCGATTCACCTTGTACTTACGAGGTAGTACTCCGTATCAATACCATGTATCCGGGCGGAAAGGGATCGGTTAGATCATTTTGGCCCCATGCTTAGCCTGCCACCGAGGTAGCTTGTTGCTTTGCCGCCCAGGGTCCTTCTTTGACTGCTGAAGATGCTGATTGCTGTTGAACCATGACTATGGTGATCGCCAATCAACTGCTAACAAGATCAGCAGCGAGCGAACAGCTGGTCCTGCGATTCTGACGACTGACATTCGGTGCTTCTAACTGCGCTGCTTACCTTTGAACATGTATTGTGCTTGGACATCACGACGAAAGACTGCCAACACAGCTTTGGGCATAGCGACGGCTGTTGGGTCGGAAGTTTGGAGCTTTTCCTTAGCCGTCTTTGCCTTAGCCAGATCCCACCAGATGCGTCTTCGATGCTGGGGGACAGTAGAGATTTATCAGAGCAGTCTTCCCATGATAGTCAACATGTCTCCTTTCCTCAAGAGCTCCCTGACTCGCGAGCTCAGCTTACCGAGGTCTTCCCCATTTCTTAAGTGCGGAGAGCTGGGGGAGCCCTCTTCTACGCGCTGCCACGAAGCAGACGACTGTCTCCCTCTTGCGGCGAGATGCACATTTGAGCCAGCAACCTCGTCTTCGTAACCTCGGCCAATCTCGGTGGCCGACAAAGACCTAGCATCGAATGTCGGCTTTTGTCGCAGCATGGCTATTTGGCGCGAGTCAGCCTCTGGGACGCCTGGGACGTCTTCAAAATGCTCAGTTCATGTCATTGTCGACCAGTGTCCCGAAACTCCATTGTCCTTGGTTCACTGTGAAGCATGGATCCTCGAAGCATGACAAGTCCCTTTTGCCCACTTGGGCCCGACGAGAGCATTACGATACCGATCTTGATGACCAAGTACAACCCGGATAGCGTGCCGACAGACAAAGTTGTCCATGTTGATACCATTGCGAACAAGAGCCTCACATATGGCGGCCTTCGTGAACAATCTGCGAGATGTGCGTGGGGATTGAAGCATAAACTGGGCATGAAAGAACAGGATAGGCTACTCGTCCTCGTCCCGAACTCGGTAAGCTTGCTAAGGCCAGTGGAGGCCGGTGCTCATGGACATACGTGCTGGCAGACCGACTTTGTCATTCTTGCTCATGCGACACTCTGGCTGGGAGCTGTCTTTTCGTAGGTATGCCCGCAACGTCGCAAGGAGGGAAGAGTTCTGATGAGCCTCTGTGGCGCAAACAGACCTCTCAATCCGGCATCGCTAGCCAAAGACATTGCTCACGCGCTCTCACTCGTTCGTCCGAGCCATGTTGCGATTTATCCCAGCAAGCTGGAGGCTCTCAACACAGCACTACAGCAGGTGGACTGGGAGGCAACAACGCGCCCAACAGTTTTCACCGTGCTTGAAAGATCTGCAGGTCTTGCTCTAGTAGGCTCGATTCCAATCGCGACCGAATGTTGAAACTAACGAACTCAGTTCCCTGACGACCTCGTGGGCCAAACGGCCGAAGACAGGCTCCCGATTTTTGAACTGGCGGGGCGGAGCACGAAAAGCCTCACCGCTATGATTGTGTTCTCATCTGGGACGACCGGAATGATCAAGGGCGTCCAGTTGTCGCATTACAACATCGTATCAAATATGATACAAACGCGCATATCGATGCCCTTTCTAGCAAATCACGCCTCTCGAGAAGTTTTCTTTCCTCCTTGTAAGCCGGACTTGCTTGGTATAGCGTTATCCCGCCAGTGCTAACAAGACTTACCACAGACTGTCATGTCTATGGACTCGGGGTCGTGGTGTTCTGCGGCATGTGGTTTGGGTCATTTACTTGTGCCATACCCGCATTCGACTTGGACCTCTACTGCCGCAAAATGGCCGAACACAAAGCAACATGGGCCCACATAGTACCTCCGGTCGCAATTGCACTTGCCAGCTCGAATGTAGCCGCCCAGTACGACCTATCATCGTTGAAGCTCATTCTCATTTCCGCGGCCCCAACAAAGAGAGATCTGCAGATGAAGCTGAAGGCACGTTTTGGATCAGACACGAAGATCGTACAAGGTTGGGCAATAGGCTCCGTACTAGAGTATCCAGCTAACAGTGGCAGGATACGGCATGTCGGAATGCAGCCCGACGGTACTCCTGCAGAGCCCCATGGACGATGAGAACAACATCGGAACCGCTGGCAAGCCGGTGGCCGGGACGTAGGTCTACGCCTCTCTATCCCAGTGCTGCTGCCATTGCTGATTCATTCGTGTATTTAGTGAACTCCGCCTCGTCGACCCGGTGACGCTCAAAGACGTCGCACCAGGTGAGGAAGGCGAACTTTGGGTGAAAGGCCCGCAGACCATGATGTGAGTGCCATGTTCCAGTTCAACAGTACCGGGTTCCTCATAGCCGCGTAGGGGATACTTCAAGAACGAAGAGGCCACCCGACAAACATATGTCGGTGACTGGCTCCGGACCGGCGACATCATGCGTGTGGATAGGAACGGCAACTTCTGGGTCACCGACCGGTTGAAAGAGGTATGTCCACACCCTGCCACTCTGAAGAAACCCAGCTAACGCATTCGACCCACCAGTTGATCAAATACAAAGGGTACCTATTATCTTTCTTTTTGACCAACGACGCGACTTACTGACTGGTGCCACGTAGCTTCCAGGTCCCGCCCTCGGAACTCGAGGACCTCCTCCTCAAGCACCCCTCCGTGGTCGACGCGGCCGTCACGTCAATCTACTCGGACGAACAAGCCACCGAGCTCCCGATCGCATACGTGACGCTCCCGCCTACGACGCCCGCATCTCAGAAACAGCGACTTCTGGATGACATCCGGGCGTGGGCGGACCAACAGGTCGCGGGCTACAAGAAGCTGCGGGGCGGCGTGTTTGAGCTGACTCCGCTGCCCAAGACGCCGAGTGGGAAGATTTTGAGGCGGGAGTTGCCGTGCAAGAAGAAGGAGGCCGAGGGGAGGGCTGCGAAACTGTGACGGGTAGTAGAATTTCCAGAATACATAAGGAGCTTGGAGCGCATTATGCGTATTGTTGTAGACATGCGGAATAGACGGAGTAGAGAGAATGTCCCGGAATGGGACCGTTACTGAGTGTCGAATGACGTTCAACTGTACCTCCGACTACGAGTATGGTTCTGACTCGACCCAGGTTGAACCCAGTCTACCTCCCACCATTGTACACGTATGTATCTAGATACGTCAATTTGCATGTCCATTGGCCTGACCATTAACCACATCTCCAACCCTCATGAAGACGACATCGACTTCCTCGCCTTTCTTGACCTGCGACTTGACAGGGAAATTGTCCCCGCCATTGACGTCGGCGGTGTCCGTGAGCCTGCCGTTGACATACACCGCCCAACTTCCTGTGGGCAGCTGCTTCGCCACAGCCTCAAAGGTCACGTTCTGCGGGCACAAGCGGCCTTCAAAATCCCACCCCTTGACCGTGAGGATGAGGGCTTGTTGCTCCGCGTCCCATACCGCGCGGAGGACGCTCAGGGCCGCAAAATCCAGACCATCCACGTAGGGTGTGCTCGCCAGATGTTCGCGCGTCCACGGGTGGGCGTACATTGTGCGTTGGCCATCCTTGACGTTCAGCCGACTGTACGCGATGGCGGCGTTGCCGCAGAAGGGGGACACGTGGGTCCACTTGACGCCGTGGTCACTGGTAAAGACAAAGGGCGTGTCGTTGCGCGGGTAGTACAGCCCGCCGTTGTCCCATGTTGGGTTCAATTCGGCGTCGGCGTACGCCAGCAGGCCGTCGAGCAGGTCTGTGTGGCCCAATTCCGAGAGCCATTGCGCGACGTAGCCGAACGAGGGCTTCGTGTAGGGAAAGGGAGGCGCGGGGCTCGCTGCGATGTCGGCCTTCGCGAGCGCAATGGCCCGAGACAGCTTCTCCGCGTCGGGGAGCGATGGCGATTCTGCAGCCAAGCGGCGATAGTGGTTGGCTACGACGGGCGGCTGGAGACGCACGCGGCCGTCGACGGTCGTGACGAACCCGGTGATTTGTTTCGGGTAGAGACTCGTCACGAGGTCGTGGTTCCAGGCGTTCATGAAGGTGCTGGCCCTGGACCCAATGTGTGTCAATAAGGATGAATGATGCTAAGCCGTAGACGAGCTCACCATGCTGTCCAGCCCACGTCTTGTGGAGGGACGATGAAATCCTGCTTGACCATCCACATGTCGACGAAGAGGCCGTCGGGAGATACCATGCCTTTCTTGTCCCACGCGGCTTTGTACTTGGTGAGCAGGTCGTCGACTTTGTTCGTGCCGTCTCGAGAGTCGTTGTATCTCATGGCGATGATCTAGCTTGATGTCAGCTTTCATGGTGCGGCCAGGATCGTGCCGGGGAGACGTACTGGGAATTGATTGCACACGACAAACACTACATTCGGCTCGCAGCAGACGCCCACGTAGCCATTTCTCGCCATCTCCCTCGTGATGGCGGCCTGGAGGCTGCGGTTGTCGTAGGAAAAGGTCTCGTCGCCCAGGCCGAAGAAGAGGGGTTCCCACTTGAACACGATGGACTCGGGCTTCTCGAACTCGTCGTCGTCAAAGAGCATGGCGTACAGACTCGTCATCAACAACAGATGGCCACTGTACATGATGTTCTCCCTCACGACGGGGTCGGCCCACGGCTCTCGCAGCTTCTGCAGACTGGGATCGGTGCGGACGCCGCCGAGAGAAGTCGTGAACCAGTACGCCCAGACCTCTCGTCGGAGCATCTTGTGGATCAGCTGCCGTAGCAGGGGCTTGAATATGGAGCGCGCGGTGGGTAAGCGGTGGTAGTGAGCGACCCCCGTGGCATAGGCCATCGTGGCCAGCTGATACCGGTAGGCGTCGAGGAACTCCTGGAGAGGCTCTTGGGCGCCCATCTTGCTCCACTCTCCATCGGGTTGATATGCGAGGTTGTGGAAGTGCCGGAGGTGGCCAACCTGGGCGGCAGATAATTTGGGATACTTGGACAAGTCGAGGGGCAGCGTTTCAGGGGGCGGTTGTTCAATTGATCGAACCATCTTTGCGACCGTCCACAGTCCTCCAGTGAAGCGTCTGATGATGTACAGGGTGTGGTGTTGAAGACGATAGAGGGTTTGGACCGCACCTCGGCCGGAGGATATTATGTATTTCTATACTCCGTGCTGGGGATGCGATGGGTTCAGGCCACCGACACCAACACCGTTACAGTGAGTGTTGCGAACAGAGCTCCAAAGAAAGTCGATCTGCCCGTTCAGGCGACCTGATAGTAACACATAGCCACGGCCTGGGGATGGTCAGTCCCTCTGCTTGAGAACAGTCAGTCTTGCTGCTTGGGGTCAGCAATGCGGGCGACCGGATGGGATGCCCAGGTATCGACTGCCGACTTGCCGTGCGCCTCGAGATGCCCAGGACCAAGACCTGCGGTGACATGGCTTAAGGCCGAGGTCACGAACCTTGGAGCCAAATGACTCGGGGGTGCTAACTCATTGGCAGCATGGAGCGAAAAGACCCTTGCAGCGTCTCCGAGGAGGTTGATTTTGAGTGAGGTGTGTACATAATGAGTCCTGTGAGACCTTATGTGCCCTCATTCCAACAGCTTACGGAGTACAGGTGTGTAGACTGCTGTAGATGTCTCAGGGTGACGGGCAGACTCAAGTGATTGGCTGCGTGGCGTGACGGTGACTGGGACCTGGCATATACACCGCTTCTGCAGGTACAATCGGACACTGAGCTCTTGGTCATCAGATGCTCTGGTATGGGACGCATGTGACGCCTCCCTGCCGCGACAAATCCCGCCATTGCCATTGCGCTGTCACCAAGCAAACGAGAGTGACTGCATTCTAATTAGATGAAAGGTAAGTTCGTTTTGAGGCCGTTAGCCACACTGAAAGGGGGCATCGATGACAGTCTGTTCAAAGCTCAAATTCATTTTCGAATTCCACTGTGCTTGCCGTCGTGCAATTCTTCCACCGTCGTCCAGCTAACTGGGCCTTGAATCTGTCTCTCATCGCTGAGAGCACCATCCGTTCCCATCCCTCCGCCTGTTCTTTGTTTACGCCTATCTCTATTTCTACTCGTTCTGTTCCTCTTCGAACCTAGCCCAATCAAGCCAGGAATCCGAGTGATCTGGCGGACCACAACACGAGCGTTTCGTCGATCTCAAGGGTCTGGACCGTCGGCGACGTCACCACCCGCCGCTCGCGCACCACACGCCCACCACAGCCGTCGCGTGCATTTGTTACTAACCGACAAAGACATCCATTTGTGAATGACCACCACAGCGCACCAGTGCCTCTTACCGCCTTGTAGCTAACGCAGCGGTGGGTCCTCAGGAAATGGTTGTCGGCGATGCGGAAGCTGCTCATAGACCACTGAATGCAAACGGGATTGTGCGTCCGGTTCGTCCAGCGCAGCCGAGAACCTCGTCGCTTCCCGTCAGTCACGGAGGTCAACAGCATGTCAAACCGCCGCCCACCGATGGCTACCACGCTCCCGCCTCTTTCCTCCCCGAGGCGGCCGATATCGCCCTGGCCGCTTTGGTGACCCTTCCGACACCGATACTCGTACTCTCCTCTTCGAAGACCGTCCTCCTGGCCAATGCGGCAGTGAGCAGGTTATTAGGCGTCGATGAGGAGGATGTTGGTGCCGGCGCCACGGACATACTCAAAGGCCAGACGCTGTCTCAGTTGGGGATAGACATGGTTTCGGAAGGCGTCCCTATCTGGGTCAGTTGGGAAAGATTCCTCGACAACCTAGCAGACAGTCACGGCCGGGTGGCTGCTGGACAGCCGTTACCGAGTATTCGAAGCGGAGAGACAACCCCTACCGCCATGGGAGACGCAGAGAGGGGCAGGCGGCCTTTCAGGAACCGGACTCAGAAGTCCCACGATACCGTGGTCGACGTGGTAATCTCTAACTACCACGATCAATTGCCTCCACGCCTGCGGCGAAGCAGGCAGAACAAGCCGGCATCACGTATCCAAGCAACATGCCGGATGATCATCAGCCTATGGGATCTCGAGGACCAACGGTTCTTTACGTTGACTTTCACGAGTTCAGCAAGCCCTCCGTCTGACCCTGCATCCTCCTCCTCGTCTTTAAGAAACGTCTCCTCCCATTCGACGAGATCTTCGCAGTCATCTCAGTCGCAAAGGCCGGTATCATCTACCGTGGACTCCCAAGTCACCTCGCCTGCGCCTACAGAGCAGGCAGGGAGCCTTTCGTTTCCTTCAATTGCTCCTCCTCCGAAATGTACTGCTCCCTCCACCCTCACAGATTTTCAGAAGGTTTTGAAGATGAAGAATGCCATGCTGCGCGCCGTGGAGATCCCACTGGTTGCCATGTGGAGGGACGAGAGTGTGGTATTCCCGAATACGGCGGCTCGAAGGCTGCTGGAAGTCAACGTCGACCCCGTCTCCGAACACTCGTATGACTTTATGTCCAGACTTCGGCCTTGGGCTCCGGATTTCTCCAGACCACTGAATGAGGACGCTAACCCCGTCGTGGCACTGTGTCGTAATCAGCAGGCTTTTACAAATTGGCAGGTAGGGTTGCTGAACGAAACGACTGGCAAAAGGTCCAACTTCGAGGTAAGCGGACACCCGATCTACGACGAGCGGTCGGGAGATTTCTTGGCTGGCATGGTCGCATTCAAAGATGTCACCGAATACACCGAACAGCTTGCTCATCAAACTGCAGAGAACGAGGAGCAGTTTCGCTTGATCTGTGACATGATGCCGCAAATGATCTTCACTACAACACCCGATGGTCTCGTCACCTATTGGTCGCAACGATGGTACGATTATACTGGCCTCACGCCAACGGATTCCTTGGGCCTGGGATGGCAACTGCCGTTCCATGAGGAAGACATGCCGGACACGACCCGTAGGTGGCGTCATTCTCTGGCGACCGGCGAGGTATACACCACTGAGTACCGTTGCAAGAGGGTTGACGGACAGTGGAGGTGGATGCTGGGGAGAGCATTGCCCATGCGAGATCACAAGACTGGGAAAATCCTCAAGTGGTTTGGCACCTGCACAGATATCCAAGATATCGTGGATGCAAAAGTCAGCGGTCAGAGAGCCCGACAGCAATTACTGGACGTGCTGAAACACTCGCAGATGACCATGTGGATCATTGATCGAGAACGGACGGTGACATTCTATGAAGGAGACTTCATCATGGGCGATCCTGTTCATGACAGAATCATTGGTTCGCAGGTCCTCGACGTGGTGGGAGACTACCTTGCGCCGCAAGACATCATCAAGTTCGAAGATGCCCTCGCCCGGCTCATGTCAGGCGTGTCTGACCTGGAAATTCTTGAGAACGAAGCTAATTTCCGATGGTTCCGGTCCAAAATGGTGCCTATGAAAGGCAAGACGGGCCCTAAGGGCGTGGAAGATGAAAACTACATCGCTGGAGTCATTGTCATTGTATCCGACGTCACTGGGTTACGGCGCAAAGAACAGGAAAATATCAAGCTGCTCGCCAACGAGGCTGCAGCAAAAGAGGCCAGCAAGATGAAGAGTAGTTTTCTTGCCAATATGTCCCATGAAATCCGGACACCGATTGCTGGCGTCTTGGGCATGAGTGAGTTGCTGATGGACACGAACCTCGATTCGGAACAGAGCGAATTTGCGCAGAACATTCAGCGGTCGGCCAACTCTCTTCTGACCGTCATCAACGACATCCTGGACTTTTCCAAGATCGAGTCCGGCCGGCTGGATATTGAAGAAGTGCAATTCAGTCTGGGGGTTGTACTGCGCGACGTCGCAAAGATGCTCTCGTTCGCGGCCCAGCGGAAAGGACTGCAGTTCAGTAGCGATATACGCCTTGGGCCTTCCGAAGACCTCATCTTGCTCGGCGATCCTGGACGCATTCGACAAATCCTGGTCAATCTCCTGACAAACAGCATCAAATTCACGTCGGAAGGATACGTCAGACTCAGGGCGGACATCCTTAGTCAAACCTCTGACGCCGTGACGGTGGAGTTCTGCGTGGAGGACAGCGGTATTGGGATCGAGGAAGAGGTCAAGAAGAGGTTGTTCCGCCCCTTCAGCCAAGCCGACTCGAGCACTGCTAGACGATTTGGTGGTACCGGACTTGGTCTGACCATAAGCAAAAACCTCGTTGATCTGATGCACGGTACTATTCGCCTCGAGTCCAAACTCGATGCCGGTACCAGAGCTACGTTCACAATTCCTTTGAAGATGCCCGAATATCCAGTTGGTTCTCCGACAGCATTTCTCGAGGTTGGCAGCATGCCTGACCGCCTCCAATCCGACCTGTCCATGTCGATCCCAGATTCCCCAAGACCCGACAGTCGAAGATTCGAAAGAGGAGCTTCGCCACTTCATTCGGTAGCAGCCACAAATACCAATGATGTCCGCGCTATGAACGTCCCGTCGCAGCCAGTAGCGCAAAGCATGGAACCGGATCTTCCCAGAGACCAGATCCATGTTTTGGTCGTTGAAGGTATATATGTACTACGGAATCTAGGATGAGACGGTGCTAACTTTCGTCAGACAATCCCGTTAATCAACAAATTGCAATGAGGTTCATCCAAGCTCTAAAGTTCTCGGTAAGGGCTGTGTGGAACGGCAAGGAGGCATTGGAGTATCTTCTGAAAGCAACCTCTCCAGACCTTACACCTGAACAGGCCAGAGAATATCCACTGCCTTCGCTCATACTCATGGATGTGCAAATGCCAGTCCTAGATGGGTATCATGCTACGCATATGTTGCGGCATCATGCTCCGTTCAAAGACATTGAGGCCATCCCACATATTCCTATCGTGGCAATGACGGCGTCAGCAATTCAGGGAGATCGTGAGAAATGTGAAAAGGCAGGAATGGACGACTACATGGCTAAGCCCGTGAAGCGATCCCTTCTGGAGAAGACAATACTGAAGTGGGTGTCGCGGGGGCGCACCATTCAAGAAGGGCGGAAGTTATCGATGAATGGCACCGATGTCCAGAAGCCAAATCTGGGAAAAGCTTGCACCGATCATTCGTCAATTTGCGCACAAAACGACGCCATTACCACCGAGTTTTGTGCCCGTAATGGCACCTTCGATACGCAGGCGGACGCGGACGAGCTGAACGCACCGTTGCCGGTAGGAGAGTCACAGGATGTTGAGGGGCGAGCAATTGCTCGCAGATCTAGTCTTTCCAGGGCCCTCCTCGAGTCTGAGATCCCAGGTGGCGAGACAGAGGCCGATCGCGCAGCGAGACGCGCCGCCGCCGAGGATCAAGCTCGAGCGTTGAGAGACGCAAAGTTACTGTCAGCAACAGATATGGCGCATGGGAACTCGCGCCCTGCCCCTGTACTGAGAGTCGACAACAACTATGCACCTAATCTCCAGGCGCCCACTAGCCAAGCGAGGGGATCCACGCCTGGTGCTTCTCCCATGGCGTTGACGGAAGAGAACGTATTACTACTCAATGCTGCACAAGATGGTGTTGTGCCAACAACAGGGGCGTCTCCACCCGGTCCTGAATCACAGGGATTTACTTATCCCCTGTCGGACATACCTGGCCCGCCGCCAGAGGGCACCCTCTCTGCCCTCGATCTCGCACATATCGATGCCGATGCAGAAGCCTTGGTCTCTTCGATCCTCGAGAAAACACGCGTTCCTGCCGGCTCGCCAGGGAGCAGGAAAAGTTCTGATAGTTTGGAACAACAGGCGCCGCGGAACCGTCGCGACTTTGGTGCACTTGGACCCGAAAGCCGGCACGTCAGCGACTGGAGCTCGAGTACAGCCCGGCCTGAGAAGTCCCAATGATAACAATAGATGGCGAAGGCGTGCAAAATTTTGTATTACAGGTATAGAGGATGGGACCACGGCGTTGTAGATACATGACCCACGCGACACGATTCCCCGAGGGCCAGGTTACCATTCAGTTTGGAGGCTCAGTGGCCTCGCAGAACACAGAGAACAATAGGAAAGACAGATGCAGAGGATGCGCTGAGTACAATAATGACATCCACTTTAAGCACGCTTTCAGCCCAAGAGCGACTAATTGCTGGGGAAGCATGGGAGATGAGTTGAGGGAGTGAAGCCTGGGCCTAAAAGCGGCACTGCGGACCGTGCATGAAGTGTTATGTAACCAAGTGCGTCATAGGCTACGAAGAAAGCCCACTGGGTGCCCGCACCTAGCGCAGGCACCTTCAGGCCCTAGTTCGCAGGAGGGGCCCGCAGTCACTGACCGGTCACTGCTGCCTGACAAAGAGTTAATCCAGCCTTACTCCGTCCACAGGATGACTGTTGGCTGCTGATTAGGCTGTTGCAAGCGAATCTGTCGCCTAGCTGCAACTGCCACGGCATGATCACTTAGCTGCAGGCAGATCTGTGGTCCAGCGCCCTGCAAGAGCGACCAAGTAGTGAAGCGTCATGCTGTAACGGGCGGTTGCTGTTCAAATCGCAGCCAGGCTTCAGGCCGCATGCCTTGTGAAACCCAGCCTCATCTTGAAGTGAAAGCAAGCCGCAAAGGGACCGCCTACCATACGATGCCTCTTTCTGCCTTCGCTTCGCCGACATTGACTTCTGTTCCGTGTCTTGTCCATGAGCCAGAACTCCCATCTACCCAACGTCTGCTGCGTTCCAGCTCACCCTCCCACTCACCATGTCCAATCAGACCATCTTGAGGATTTCGAGAGTAAGAGACAGTCGACGGCAGGCTGCTAGAGGGTTGCTAACACGGAGACAGGAGATCACGCAGATCCAGCAAGGCAGTGATTTGTGTAAGCTCAATCCCCAGCAGAGTACCAAGGCCATGCAACTGACTGTTCCCGCAGCCATCGCCGTCGCATGCCAGGAGAAAGACGTCCGCCATGTCAGAGCCCTGATCATCGGTCCTCATGGGTCACCGTACGAGTACGGCTTCTTCGAATTCAGCGTCAACTTCGGCTCAGAATACCCCAGTAAACCTCCCAAAGTCGAGGCCAAAACCACGAATGGAGGTCGCACGCGGTTCAACCCTAATATCTATGCTGGTGGGAAGGTCTGCTTGTCGATCTTAGGAACGTGGCACGGCGAGAGGCCGGGTGAAGAGTGGTCTTCCGCACAAGGGCTAGAGTCGATCCTGTGGTCCATTCAGAGTCTGATGTCCAACAATCCATACGAGAATGAGCCTGGCTATGAGAATGCCAAGGGAACGGAGGACAAGAAAATGAACGATTTATATTGCGCCAAGGTAAGCACCTCGTCGGCCAAGACTTGAGGAGCCCTGGTTGACTGGTAGTAGATCCGTCATGAGACGCTTCGTATCGCGGTCATTCAAAAGCTCGAAGAAGCGCTAGGGATTCAGCCTGATGGCTCAGTAGCCCTTCCAGCGGCCTCGCTACGGTGGTCTTCAGACGAGGACGATGAGGAACAAAGCCCAGGTCTTCTTGAGACGCAACCGAAGCTGAAATTCGCGCCCTTCAAGGACCTCTTCAAACGGAGATTCATGTGGTACTTCGAACATTACATGTCGACAATCGAGCAATATAGTTCCAAGAACAAGGATGGCACCGACTTCACCAAGATGCCTTTCGAAGGCGGTGGCAACACCATGGATGGCAAGTTCAAGTACGCCGAGCTGGGCAAGCGACTGGTGAGGATAAAGGAAGTGATCCGCGACGAGACCAACAAGTGGGCCGTTGAGGGACTCGGTATGAAGAATAGGGAATCTTCCAAGGCGGCAACCATCCAACGACAGTTTGAACAGCTGGCAGACTACTTGCAGCGGAAAAATCTACACAACGTCAATGTGGAACTAGAGAAGTGCAACCCTTTCGTCTGGATTCTGACCTACTTGGGCAGGCCTGGCACACATCTGGATGGCGGAATTTTCAAGGTCAGAATCTCCATAAGCCCTCGGTTTCCCGACGAGCAGCCTCGCGTGCGAGTGGAGACCGCGATATATCACCACAGAGTGTCGAAGGATGGTGTGCTGTGCTATTTCCCGAAGGAATCCGACATGCTGAGGAATCACGTGGAGAGCATTGTTGAGGCGCTGGAGGAGGAGTCCCCTCCGTACGATCCGAGGACGATTGTGCACCCGGAGGCGACTAAATTGCTGTGGGGGAACGAGGGCGACAAGAAGAAGTACTATCGTCAGCTGAGGAGGTCAGCGCAGAGGACGACGGAGGATGGGATGGAGAAATGAGAAGTGTGTGGTAAGCAGTAGCACAGCCTCTCATGCCGGAGGACTACTCTCAACCCAAATGAGATCAGCTTCTGGACGAGCAGCGCTTCGGGGATATGCAAATATCGGTACTTCGGACTGGGGCGTGGCAGGACGCGGTGTTGCAACACCAAGG
Organism: Cladophialophora yegresii CBS 114405; assembly: GCF_000585515.1. NCBI lineage: Eukaryota > Fungi > Ascomycota > Eurotiomycetes > Chaetothyriales > Herpotrichiellaceae > Cladophialophora > Cladophialophora yegresii. The sequence goes on along the minus strand of NW_006913049.1, from coordinate 192,426 downwards.
TTACAAGCATGGAGTTAAGGGATTACGTGACCAAGCACATCGGGCATCAGCTAAGCCTGCAGCACGCCACGAGGAAGACCATGATCCGATTTGACGTGCTCCGCTTTTTCAGGAACCAGTCACGCCGTCTCTACGTGCAACCAATCGCCTTTAGCCATGCCACTCCACCTTCTGCTTCCCCAAATTCCCTGCATCGACCTTATGAAATATTTGGCCAGCCACATCTGACCGCCCTCTGACACTGCAGGCTGAACGACTATACCGCAACATGGAGCGCAAAAAGTACCCCGGAGAAATCAACATGATGCCGCGGTCGTACGGCACGGTGCTCGTCGTCGGAGGCTGTGGCTTTGTCGGGTCACGACTGGTAGACCAACTGCTCAACTTTCCCTCCGAGGACGGCCAGCAGACGTCTCCTACTACATCAGCGGCAGCAAAGGCACCGCCTTATCCTCCGATCGCATCTCGCTCCGCTCCTATCCCAACACCCAACCCCGAAAAATATCAGTCCACGAACCTCCTGCCCTCGTCATTCCCGTCCCTTCGCTCCCGCTATCCACCCACCAACCTCTCAAACACACAAGTCCACGTCCTCGATCTAAGATGTACCCAACATATCTTTCCCGGCGCGACATACCACTCGGCAGACATCACCAATCCGGCGGCGATTCTTGACGTCTTCCGAAAAGTCAAGCCCGACGTCGTCATAAACACGGCCTCCCCGTCGTGGGAGGCCCCTCCAGACATCCTGCGCAAGGTGAACATCGAGGGGACGCGTATTCTGGTCGAAGTGGCAGGCGGGAAGAAACACGGCGACTGGGGCGGCCACGTCAAGACCTTCATCCACACGTCCAGCGCGAGCGTCGTCCACGACGGCGACTCGGACCTCATCAACGCGAACGAGCTGTATCCCTACGTCTGCCCTAACCCGCGAGAATACTATTCCGAGACCAAAGTCTTTGCCGAGAAGCTCGTGCTCGAGGCCAACGCGAACGAGGAAATTTCGGACAGTGGCAAAATGCTCACCTGCGCCGTCCGACCCGCGGGGGTCGTGGGCGAAGGCGACCGCGGCGGCTTCTCCGGCGGCATTCTGCGCACAGCGAGCGTGGCGCCCTCGTGGCAACTGCACATCCAGCTGGGCGACAACGCCAACCTCTTCGACAACACGTACGTCCACAACGTGTGCTTCGGCCTGCTATGCGCCACGACGGCCCTCCTCGAGACATACAAACGCCGCCAACAGGGCATGGCGGGTGGTGTACTAAACCACGAGAAGGTCGACGGCGAGGCCTTTAACGTCACGAACAACTCGCCCGCCTACTTCTGGGACTCGTCGCACTACCTGTACTCGCGGTACGGGCGGGCCTTGGACCGGTCACGCATGACCGTCCTCCCCACGTGGTTTGCGTACTATATTGGCGCCGCGGCCGAGGTGTTTAACTGGATGACGGGCCGCAAGGGGAAGTTTAACAGGCAGACGCTCAAATACGCGACCATCAATCGGTATTATAGTTGTGGGAAATTGATGGATAGGACCGGGTATGTGCCCGTCGTGCCGTTGGACGAGGGGTTCGCAAGGAGCGTCAAGTGGTTCAAGGAGGACGAGGAGCGGCAGATCAGAGAAAAGGGCGGGTGGGAGAAGGAGAGGTAGAGGTGGCATGGCGGTACTGTAGTAGAAGGTTAAGGTAGCAAAGGATAAGGCCGGTCAAGTCTGATTATGCAATGTAACGTCCAAGCAGGGGCGGAATGCTGGCAAGCCGAATGCCGATGGTGTCGTCCACGTACGTCCACACCTCCGATCTGCGTCGGTGTCTACGAGGTGGCTACGAGGTGTCTACGAGGTGTCTACGAGGTGTCTACGGCGCAAGTGTAACCGTCGGAGTATCTCGCGGCTGGCGGCTGGCGGCCAGATCCCTGCAAAAGCCACAGTACTGTGTACATGATTATGCCGTCCCCTGTCTTCGTATGGCGTGGATAATACATAACGTACAGCAAATTCCACGTCGTTCTCTTCCACGTCGACGTCGTTCTACCCAGCGGGACCTCGGGTCACAATGAACTAACTGCTGCAAGAACACGGGGGCGTTTTCTTGTGCCGTCCAAGGGCGCGGAGGAGGCGTCCTTTGACTATCTTACCAATCCTAACCCATCAGTTCATGCGCGATAGCTATAACCGGCCTGCTGCTGTCAAGTTAGAATGTAGTTCCTTTGGACATCAGCTTAGCCATCTGATTCATACGCATTAGCTACCCTACCTTCATTGCACAGACGGGAACGATGCTTCCGACGAAGAAGACCATGTGCCGGGCTGAATTCCAGCCCATCTTCCTACCTCGACGCACTTTTTGACCATGCTCCATGTGCAGACTTTGTAGGATCTGGATGGTCAGGGGAGTTGAACAGTCCAATTAATGTAGATCTAATATGGCGGACCCGTAGACCATAGTACCGCAATTTGTTCCATCCTTTCTCCATGACGTAGAGAAATCCCATGACGATGACAACCACCACGCTATGCCCCTGTCAAATCACCAGCCATTACATCTGCGTCTCGCAGATTTGATTCCAGCACAAATTTTGACCTCAGCAAGCTCCTTCAGTGGGCGTGCTGACAATGCTAGTAGTCCGCAGAACGCCTAATGCAAGCCCCTGTCCTTTTGTCACAGCCCTTATGTCTTAGTCATCACACATCAAAACATGCCTGATCCATCAACCCCTAGCTTGGTTCTAGAGGGTTGTCAGATGCAGTTGGAAGTTTTCAATAGTCGTGGTATGGTTCGAATCCGCTTTGACTGGAAGCATAGTCGCTCGTCATCCCACCGCCACCCCTTGATGGAGGCGCAAGAGGGTGCTGTGCCCATCCAGCTCCGCTCGCTTGTGCTCGTCGCTCTAGATCTCAAGTTAGTATACTTATCAGAACAAATCACGGACGAAAGAGAGGGCTGAGCTCTATAACGAGCCCGCATGACCAAAAACGCACCTTTCTCAAAGTCGCCCCACCTCCTCATGGTGATTTTGGAGCTATCGAATTCTCCTTCCGCTTCGCCATGACCGCCGCTCTTCTTCGTTTCTCCGGCTGTTTTCCTGGTCTCTCCCCAACTGAAATCATCAAACTTCCAGTAGGCGTAAGCTGGGAGGACGAAGTTCCAGATCGGTAGAGAAAGAAGGTAGATACCCATCCAGGCGACGTAGGACCAGCTGTGGGCTGTCAGGACGATGAGGATGGCGGGAAGACCGAGGATGAGACCGAGTAAAATGAGCGGAATGACCGGAACCGGTTTGGCGACAATGGAAATGATGACCAGGTAGAACGTGAACGTGATAGCCGCCGGGAGGACAAGGGTACCAATCAGCTCGATAAATACGACAAACTGCATGCTGAAGCAGAATGTGCCGCACAAATCCCGTACAAGCACCAGTTCCATGAGATTGTGCACCGTGGAGTTGATCCATCGACGACGCTGTGAGAGCAGGACTTTAAACTGGTTCGGGACGGTCGTTTTGCAAACCGCTTGAGGGACGAATACCTGTTTGCGCTTCGGGAAGGTCTTCAGCATGAGAGTCGACAGGTATCTGTCTTCGCCCAGCAGCAAAAGGTTCTTCTTATGCAATGTGTCAACGACGTTCTCCGAGTAGTGTTCCACGATATCCGGGTTGGCCAGGATAGGGACCCAGTAGTTTTGTCCGCCTTTAGGTGCTTTGATTCGGTACATGCAGAAACATCCTGGCAGGCAGGTGACACCACCGAAGACAGACTCGAAGGACTTTGACAGATGGTGTGAGATGAAGTACTCAAACACCTGTATCTTGGACACCCACGACTCGCTCTTGTTCGCGATCTTGGTTTCGCCGCAAAGGCCCATGATTTCAGGATCTTTCACCATGGCTGAGATCATGTGCGTAAGACTGTCCGGATACACTTTGGTGTCGGCGTCGACCATGAGCACCGTCTCGTAGAAGTCCGGTGACATGCCGGTTACTTTCCAGAGTCCGTTGAACATTTCGTATTCGAGTTCGGTCATTCTTTCGTCGAACATAACCTTTTGCAGAAAGGACATCAGGATAATCTGACTATCACGCTTGCCTCGATTGCCGGGTTTGCTAGCCAGAGCTTCCTCGGGCGTTCCACATTTGACTACTACCATCATGGGCACACGTTGCTGCTTGCTGGGATCGATCTTGGAGTCCTGGCCGTAGTCGTAGAATCCAGCATAGACCTTGGCCATGTTGTGTCGCTTCGAGCCGCTTGAGACAGCCACGTAGGAGAAGGCTTGGACGTCCTCAGGCATAACCACCCAGTCACCCATCATTGAAAGTACGATCTCAGGCGTTGTGATGTCATTGCCTGCGCCCTTGATCAGGCCGTCACAAATGACCAAGATGGCCTTGTGGCTGTTCGGGTAGTCGGTTGTCGCGATGGAGTCGAGAGTAGTGCGGATTCCTGCTGCATCCTCAGAATACGCTGTGACCAGGCAGATGCAGTGAGCAAGGGGATAGCCGAAAGGTTGCCACTCCGGAGGCGGCTGAGGCACGACATTTTCATGGATGAAGCCCACGGGGGCACCTGCTTCGCCAAGCGAGTCCATTACAACCGAGTAACGGGTTTCATGACCCGAAAGGAGCAGACTGGATCTGCTAGCACCAACGCTCATCCGCGAAGGGAGATCCAAGGTGTTTTGACTGCTATTATAACCGGTCTTGTAGATTCCACTTCCAGGCTGGACCATTCTTGCATTTGAGGCTTGACTGGTCATAGTGGTAGGTGGGAGTCGATTTGTCTTCGTAACTCGTTCCACGGCATAGGGACTGGTAAATCGGGATGTCTGAGGGAACAACTGGCTTCCGCGTTTGCTGGTTCGTCCATCAGATCCAGAAACCGTGCTAGCAGGATCTGTGATTTTCGGCGCGGGCCTATAAATATCATCTGCCCAGTCCTCAATCTGCTGAGCTCTTTTCTTGGGATCTGCCGTCTGCGAGGTCTTCGCGGCTGCGAACTTTCGAGCCAAGAACCACTGGAAGGCCAGGGCGAGGAAGAACTTAACCAGGACGATAGCAAGAATGAAGACCAAGGAAACGTAAAGAACGACCTTGGAGGCGATACATCCAATGGTCTCGGTGTCGACTGAGCCAACTTTGGCGATTTCGGTCAGGCATTTGCCGACTTTCCTGTCGAGGCCAGATTGCAGCAGGTGAGTAATATCGGTCCCACGGATCAGATCGCTCTCTCGCATATCGTCAAATTGTTTGGGCCAGACCACTTGGCTTTCGTTGAACCATCTCAGCAAATCCAGATCGATGACTGATCCTGAATAGACCACCAAATTTCGGCTGGAGTTTTTGACATCATCCCAGGTGAAGAAGACCTCACCGGCTTTTTTGAGGTCATGGAAAAACGTCGTCCTTGCTTTGCCCGTCGTATGACAAGCATATCCGAGGTAGTACGGGTTGGTGGTGTTCACAGGCGACGAACCATCCTGGTTAAATGCGTTGCATGGAAAATACCACGCTAGATCCCCGTCGGCATTTGTGGGAACATCAGAGCCAGGAGCCAAAGTGATCAGATCTTTGCACTGTCCGTTGACCTTCTGGAACATGAAACTTCCATCCTGGCCACCGTACTTGTGCGGCAAATCATAGAGGACGTTGCTGTCTAGTGGAACCCCCAAGGCCGCAGGATGCATAGACCCATCCAGGTTGTAGGCATCTCCATGGAAGATCATGTATCCACGGTCAACGTGGTTGATCTTGAGACGCAATCCGGGAGCAGGGCAGACTGCTCGGGTGAAGCCGAAGGTGAGGAAACCAACGAAAGTGGCGATAAGGAGGATTATGCTGATCAACCCAACTTTCTCCCTCCAGGCTCTCTTCTGGGCTCGGTTCGGCATGCCACAGCATGATAGCAGAAAATCGGGAGCCCAAAAGGTGACCACTGAACAGTATACGTTCCAAGCGCTCGGCGGCTTGAGCTTTTCGGTGTCCTTGATCCGGCTCTTCTCTTGTGTGGTGATGTCCCGTGTGTCCTTCCTCACCAGCTTTCGCGGATGTCTCTTCTTGCCCACAGGTTCCAATTTGCCGGGCACGCGTGCTTGTTGCTGGGTCTGTGGCGCGATGTCATCGTCGGTGTGCGTGTTGACATTGGTGCTTTCTGAGCTGACGGTTCGTGCTTCCACTAGTTCTTCCACCACTGGGTCATTGCCTGTGGTCGATGGGAAGACCTCCATGTTCTGCGCATGCTTGCGATAGTGGTAATTAGGATGATCTCGGTCTATTCGGTTGCGTTCTGGTCTGATGAGGGACTTCTTGCGACCTAGTTCGGTCTGATTTATTTGATTCGACATGATGGGTTCCCAGTCGGCTGCTTTGGAACTGGGCGATTCAGGGTACGGGTCGGCAGCAAAGTGCTGGGAGGGATACGGAGCGCCGCGATAATTGTTCGAACCGGTTTCGAGATCTCGTAGTCGTCGTGAAGGAGAGTCTCTATACGGGGAATGGGATTTGTCGCGGGTCGGGGACGTGGCAGGCCGTGGCCTATGCGGTGGCTCTGACATGTTCTGCGAGGAGAAAGAATGTTAGTGGGTCACAGCCAGTCACAATATCATCGTGGCAACATACTGCGACTTAAATTGTCTCCTCAACCTGTGTTGTTCAGTTTGCAAAGAGTGGTGTTGAGAACGGCGCCTGCGCTGTCTCTGGTGCGGAGTGGGCAGTTTTACAGTGGAATCTCTCTTGACAGGTATGTAAACGCCGGGTTGTGCTGATGAAGCACTCTGCTGCCGTCGGTAGTGTCGATAATGGGAACTGTACAGTCGGTTGACCTGGTGAAAACCAGACGACGGGGATTTGTTTCAATGCAAAGTGGCACTTTCGACCTGCCTAAGGGAAGATTGTTGTTTTGCTGGAACTCAAAAGATAGTGGCCCAACTACAGGTGGTGAACGAGTGTACGTGTACGGAAAGGTCTGACAGCGAGTGAGCAACAACGACAAGGCAAAACCAAGACTGGATCAGGACAAGACGAAGGTGTGCAGCCATGTTGTGTACGGAGTCCTGGGCAATGGTGATGGCCCTGTCCGGATGGAGAACTATTACTGGCGGCGACTACAGGCGATTCGCTGGTCATCCGATCGACTGTATACCCAGGTTCTGGATTGGCTAAGCCTCACTCAGTGGACATATGCAGGAGAAACAGAGATCCAGCAGAGGCGAAAAGTATTCTCCGACATGCAATTCTTCTTCTCCTGAGCCGGCTCCTGTTTGATCTTCCGCCGTGCACCATCTCCCCACCATGGCTTCTGACGCTGGAGAGATACGTCTGAGGCAATGGCAGGGCTTTACGAATATCCTGCAGCCAGGCCGACTATGGTGATGAGTATGGTTTGGTAAGATCTGTGGCAGTCAGCAAGGCACAAGAGAGGCTCGGTTGTGGCTGAGAATCTTATTTTTACACGTTCGGGCACAATCGACGGTTGCCCTGACATCCGACGCGCGTCATCCAACGAATCGACCTATTATGGGTTGTCTCCCGTGGAAGCTACTGCAGAGACGAGAAGGGTATGAGATCTTGAACATGCTGCTACGAGAGCTTTGCACAAGCAGATCGTTAGGATATGCTCGCCACCTCGTACAACGGATCTGTAATTCTCAACGCACGCTACTGTGTATATGGTGTGTGTACATGGTGGCTACAAGCGAAGACGGATACTGTGCACACACTACCCATTTCGTCAAGGAGGGGTGAATGTGGCCATGTCTCACCCCACCGAGAGCAGTACAAGTGCGCAAGTCTGCAAGGACGGTCTTACTCTGTTCCTCATACTATCAACTAAATACGAACTGCAGTCATCTCACACAAATAGGAAAGATTTGGCTACCTGGTACTCTGTACTGTGAAAGGCTGGTTCTGGCTCCTGTCGGAGAACTGTCACGACTGTGTATGTCACCAGGCTGATGGCGGGTGCTGGTTGGCTTTGACCAGCTGTTTGCCCCCTTCTGCATTGGGTGAAACATGCTCTGCACCAGAAAGCATAGCGCCATCTTTACCCAGCGATAGGGAGTTTGACAGCATCTGGCTTGCCGCGTCCTTCCGGAGCCCTGCCTCCAGTGGAGCCAGTTTGCCCGCTCCCGGCGCCACAAGATTTGTTCGTGGCTCCCTTCCGCGCCTAGAGTTCACATCTGCTGCCTAAACTTCGGGCACGCCCGTACTTTAACCAACGCCTCCTTGCCTTGGAAAGGCTGACGCATGGTCTGGGAGATCTGCCCACCATATGGAGGACTCGTACTGCATCCAGTTAGTCGCACAGTTGGCTACACAACTTGCACATCAGCGGAGGTACAAAGCATGACACCTATTCTTGTCGTTTGCTCCAAGGGATTCTTTGTCTAGGTGACAAGCCTCTCTCCTTTTCTGGATGCCAGAACAAAGAGGGTCAATAGTTCAGCAGGCATCAGTCCAAAGAGGATTTTGATGCGGGGACAACCCGCCCAGATACTGCTTCCATGCCTCTTCTAGCCTCCCTGCACAGAACAGCCCTGGCCACTGAAATTCTTAGTCGTAGTCACACTCACCTCACTGCGACCACTTGACACCACCCTCCTTTTTCCATCCGCTCGAGCTGTAGATATTACTCTGGACTTGTCGTCGATCTCTGTCATTTCGCATGCCCTGCCGCCGCTGACGACGACCTTTCTTTTTACGTCGCGTCAATTCGTCATTCCGTTTCAAACGACGCCACAGCATTCCCTCCAAGACAACCTCAGCGCGGGCCCTCAAGGGAATCTTCCGAGCCTACCTTCGTTTTGCCCTTGAACCAGGGAATCCACACATTCCAGCATAGCTTTATTCACGTGGCGACAGCCTGTTCAGTTGTCCGGACTGCAAATCACCCCAACCTCACATACCAACCTTGTGACCGCTCCAATGTCTGCACCCTAAATTATCCAAATACTGGTCCTCGAAATGGCTCAAGTAGCGGATCACCCGCTTCCTCCCACTCCTCCTCCTGCCATCTACTCTCCTCCCTTGCGATCAGACAGTCCTCGAATCATCGAACCCCGGGAAGAGCGAGGAAATGGCAGACCACAGAATGACCAACGCAAACTGAGCTCTTCTTCAACATCCTTCTTTGCAACGGAGGCCAGGCCTACAGACGACGTCTATGCCCTTGCAGATGCAGCTGCTGAAGTACAAATACACCCTCCCGAAACTGCTGCGTCAAGAACTATTAATCCAGCGGCGTCCAACAGAACCCTGACTCCTCAACCTTCTTTGCAGTTCGACCCGAGCAGACTGTCACCGACGCCCCATGCCATGCGGAAGAGATTTGGTGGTTACGAGCTTGCGGGTGGTGACCACCGAAGAGTGTCGTCGGAGAACTTTTCTCAGAGCCCAGTTGCGTTGTCTCCCCTGCCGAAGAGATCCGTGCGCCACGCCTCGACCTCAGACATCGCCCCGGAAACCCCGAACGAGTCATTCGAACCCTTGCGCTATCACCATCAGTTGGTCGAGGAGGCTGAAGTCGCCGCTCTGGACAAGCGAGCCTCGAAACTCACCGTTGGAACTACCGGGTCTGGTGACAGTGCTCGGAACAGCACCTATGGGCTAAACACCTGCCGACCTGATTCGGGTTTCTCAAGCACTTCAGATTTTCGAGGCCGGACAAACTCCCCTCGTGTCTCTCACGTCGGACGGCCCGTGTCGAGAGGTTCAAGATCTCCTGACACCAGGCCCTTGTCTTATGTCGACCTCTTGAACGTCCCATACCCGCAACCTGCGCCGAGTGGAGCAGAACATTTGGTCAATTCAGGTCTGCGGACAGTTGTCGGAAATAACGCCAACTTATTGTCCACGCGCAAAACCTTGGAAATGTACCGGGCAAATGTCAAGAAAACACAAGATCCAGCTGTACAGTATGAATTTGCAGTCTTCATGATCAGTGCGGCGCAAGAGGAGGGTCTGGAGTCCGACGCGGTATCCGATGCTGCGGTCTCTGAGAAATCACATACGTCAGTCAGGGAAGACCTTTTGAAGGAGGCCAAGCACATTCTGCAGAGACTGTCGGATCGATCATATCCGTTCGCTCAGTACTACCTGGCAGATGGGTACGCTTCGGGGCTGTTCAACAAAGGCAAAGAAGATTGGGAACACGCGTTTCCTCTATTTTTGGCCGCGTCAAAACATGGCCATGCCGAGGCGGGGTACCGGACTGCATTGTGTTACGAGTTTGGCTGGGGCTCACGGGTGGATGCAGCGAAGGCCGTGCAGTTTTATCAGCACGCTGCGAGCAAAAATCATCCTGGCGCCATGCTCCGACTAGGACGAGCTTGCCTAACTGGTGACATGGGCTTGACCAAGAGATACCGGGAGGGTGTGCGATGGCTCAAGCGCGCTGCAGAATCTGCTGACTTCCAGTACAACCAAGCTCCTTTCGATCTGGGCTGCCTGCATGAGACCGGTTTCGGACCCGATGTCTTCAAAGACGAAACCTACGCCGCTCAACTTTACACCAAAGCAGCTGACCTGGGTCATGTCGAAGCTAACTACCGACTCGGCGAAGCGTACGAATATGGCCAACTAGGATGTCCCAAGGATCCTGCCCTGAGCATTCATTTCTACACTGGCGCCGCTGAACGTGGCCACGCATTGTCACAAATGGCTCTATGTGCATGGTACATGGTGGGTGTTCCCAATGTCCTGGACAAAGACGAAGCAGAAGCATACGAATGGGCCAAGAAAGCAGCGGAGCAGGGCCTTGCGAAAGCTCAGTACACCGTTGGCTACTTCACCGAGATGGGGATTGGATGTCGTCGTGATCCGCTAGAGGCCAACGTCTGGTACGTCAGGGCAGCAGATCAAGGTGAAGAAAGAGCCAAGCACCGCATCGCCGCGATCAGAGCTGCAGGGGCGGGAGCAGATCCCCTCACGGCAGCGTCGACAGGAAAGAAGGGAGCATTGACCACGAGCAACAGTGCCGGTAATATTGGACCTCAGGGTGAGCTCGCGCATTCCGCCACGTTTGCGACCGAAGTACTAGCAGCACTAACTGTGATTGTAGCTCAAGGCGAGAAGAAGAAGAAATTTGGGATCTTCTAGACCCGAGCAAACGAACATGCAGCGTTCACGGCGTATCTTGGGACTTACGTTCACGCATTCATTGGCTGGAGGATCAGCCATGCATCTGCATTGGAGGGAGGCATATGCCTGCATTTGCATCGCGTTAATATCATGAAGACAAAAGACCTTTGCTTGACATTACGACCTGCATCTAATAGAAGGGCCAGACCGGAGTGTCCGGATGTGCTGGGGGAGGTATGACTGCTGACAATTTTCCAAAAGCATAGCGGATGGCAATGGAGAGAAATATCACGGTAATACCGGCGAATGGAAAGTGCAACAAGCTATCAGCGAGCTTGAGCTGAGAGTGATGGTGAATTCGATGGATATCTCAAATGGGCTTTGTTGAAAATCACCCACCACTTTCGTATGGCCAGGTAAAGATGAAAACGCCGTGCCTTTTGAAGGCAGATCGGCACTTGCTCAGTCTCACCAAGCTTCTTCCTGCCCTCTTCTTGTACTTTGTACGATACTCGCCGCTAGGACAGCAGAAGAGACGCGATGCCAGCCTCTACTTGGGGATTTCGATATTAACGAGGCGCTGGAAGCTGTCTTTAAACGCCAGTGGCGCAAGGAGGTTGTGACTTTCACCCATGAATTTGAGACCGCGAAATAGGATGGTCTTATCGCCCTTGGATCCCATGGGAACCGACTGGGAAACCCAACTGCGAGATGTATTGGTGTCCACAATATTGTTGTGCCCCTAACGGCACACTCGATTCACGGCCTTGTTGCCCTTGTTGCGAGTGTTCGTCGTCGTTCCTTTCCTCGTGCAGTCTCTGTGGCGGATCTGGCTGTGCGTAGCATCAGGTGGGTGCGTTGATGTCTTGTCTGAAGTGCTGGCCTCTGAGGCTTCCTACGTTTTCTATCGCGGCGCATATACCCAAGGCCGAAGTCAGGGTTTGTTCCAAAAAGCACGGGATACTCCGTACATGCATGCTCGGTATTCATCCCGCTTTGCCAATCACAGTAAGCGTCGCCGTCGAAGCGCGGCAGAGTTTAACGGTCAGGTGACGTCATATGCCTGAAGATCTGTCTGCGACTGTCTGCAAGATTTCGCCGCTGCTGACAACGATAACGCGTTCCTGATGTTATGGTACAGCAGCCAGGTGAGTAGCGTGTGAGAAAGGCAGACACCTTATTTGTTCCCTCGATGCCTTATTTTGCACCTTTCATCTCCCTAGGAGCCGGCATCTTCCTGCCACGAGACCTACACAGTACGACACAGGCAGCGCACCCATCTGTGCCTACCCGCGGTGCTCATTCCCGACCCGTGCACTCAGGGCTCATCTCGTGTCTCGAAGAAGCCACTGCAATGGCTAGCTTGACTGCTAACCTCAACCTTTGTCGTCGTGCCATATAACGCCGGGGAGAAGGATCTTGATGAGAAGATTTCTCTCTCATGAAAGCTCCACTTTCCGCCAGTCGACTGATACCAAGATAAGGCTGGCAATGAACGCCGGTGGTCCGGCCAAATGTTTCCTTTGCGAAGTCTTATCCGGGAGAATGTGCGAGACGAGCAGAGCTCGAACAGCATGTGGTGCTGGCTGTTTTAGAACCTCCGCCTGGCATGAATTACGTGGAACTCGCCTCATTGGCTGGCAAGCGAAACAATTCGCGCACGGCGATACGTCGGCGGACATTGTTCGGTGCAGAAGCCAAGCAAGCCCTGACCTCACAGCCTCGCCTAATAACAAGGCCACAGGAACGTGATGTATATATGATCGAAGGATCCTCGCCCCTAGTCAGGTTGGTGCTTTCCGCACGGATACTAATCTGTATTGCAGATATCAAACACAACATCGTCTCGCAGCCCACCGTCACCTGGCGCACATAACACCCAAATGGCTTCACCTAGACCTCAGAGCCCACGGGACACCCGAAGCCCCGATCGTGACCTGGCACAACATCCAACACTCAACCTCCGACTGCACCGAACAGAGACCAGAGCCACGTTACAGGAACTAGGCGTCTCAGAATCATCTCCCCAGATAGACCCCAACTACCCAGTACTCAACCGGCCTCAGAGTCCCATCTTTCCGGAGGAGTATACTCTCGAGACCGCAACGGGTCTCGTCCCGCAAGCTACGCTCGAGCAGATCCGTACCAGAGCCTCGACAGTCGCCACTCGAAGACGCACAAGTTCTAGTGTCAGTCCTGATCTCGAAAAACGAGGCGTTGAAGAACCCGTTGAATTCGTCACCTTCACAATTGGAGACACAGAGAACCCGCACAACTGGAACCGCCGATTTCGATGGTACATCACACTGGTAGCGTCCGGCCTGGTCGTCTGCATCGCATTCGGCTCTTCAGTCATCACGGGCGGGCTTGGCCTGGTTGAGGAGAAATACAATGTCTCATTGGAAGTCGCCATTCTCACCTGCTCGATCATGGTCCTGGGCTTCGCCGTGGGCCCATTACTGTGGTCACCACTGTCGGAAATCATTGGTCGACGCCCTGTCTATATCATCTCACTGGCACTTTACACCATCTTCAACATCCCTTGCGCATTGTCTCCCAATATCGGCGGCCTTCTCACAGCTCGCTTTCTCTGCGGTGTCTTTTCCAGCTCAGGCCTGTCCCTTGCTGGCGGCACCATTGCGGATATCTGGAACATCGAAGAGCGTGGCATGGCTATAGCATACTTTGCGGCCGCTCCGTACGCAGGTCCCGTCATCGGCCCCATCGTCGGTGGGTGGATCAACGTCGGCACGCACCGCCTGTCGCTGATCTTCTGGGTGAACCTTGCGTTCGCGGGACTGATGCTTGTGCTCATGGCTCTCATTCCGGAGACGTACGCCCCAGTCATTCTGAAGCGCCGTGCCGCCCGTCTGCGAAAGGAAACAGGCGACCTGAACATCATCACGGAACAGGAAAAGACCAAACTCACCTTCAACGAGATTGTCAAAACCAGTCTTATCAGGCCGATCACGATGATCTTGACCGAGCCTGTTTTGGATCTGATGTGCATGTACGTTGTGCTCATCTACGCCATGTTGTACGCCTTCTTCTTCGCCTACCCGGTCATCTTTGGCGAACTCTACGGCTACAATGACGGGCTCATCGGTCTCATGTTCATCCCCATCATTATCGGTGCGGCCTTTGCCGTAGTCGCGACCCCTCAATTCGAGAAGCAGTTCAAACGCACGTGTGCGCAGAGGGCTCCCACCGCCGAGGATCGCCTCCTTGGCGCCATGGTCGGGGCGCCTTTCATCCCAATCTCCCTCTTCATCCTGGGAGCAACATCCTACAAACACATCATCTGGGTCGGACCGGCCAGCTCAGGGCTCGCGTTCGGCTTCGGCATGGTTCTCTGCTACTATTCGGTCAACAACTACATCATCGACTCTTACCAGAAGTATGCGGCCAGCGCTCTGGCTGCGAAGGTGTTCCTCAGAAGCGGTGGCGGTGCAGCTTTCCCGCTGTTTACCACCCAGATGTATCATACGTTGGGACTGCAGTGGGCCAGCTGGCTGTTGGCCTTTATTGGCGTCGGGATGTTCTTCATTCCTTTTGGATTCTACTTCTTCGGGGCGGCGATCCGGGCGAAACTGAACAAGGAAGAAGTCGAGGAGTATGAGAAGAATGGACCTGTGGCTCCAGCCTCGTCATAGGATGGAGCCAAGTGTGAGAATTTGTGTAGATGGACATGTAATATATGTGTAATGTGTAGTAGTGATTAGCGGCGAGCCGATATTGTTTCCTATTGCGACTTCACTGCGTATTGGACATCATATGTCTTGGTTCTTCTCGACTGAAGGGCGCATGCTGTTCTGGCATCACGCAATATCCTTCCGTCCTCACCCTTGCGAGCCATCAGAGTTAGGGCCGTTGCATAGCTAAGCGGGACAATGCGCATAATCTGGGAATTGCATAGCGTGTTTGGCGATCGTGGAGTACGCGTGATCTCCGCGACGGTGATCACCCCATAAATAGCGAGGTACGGAGTACATACACTGGGCGGCAAAGCGACTCCCGTATCAAGGCCGTAGCAAGTATGCCACAGTCTTATGAGCGACATCTCCGTCCAGAAAAGGCGGGTTGAGACTCCCTTCATGTTCAAATGAGCTCCAAATGAAGCCAAGGTGAGAGCTTGGAGAATGACGAGATCTGATGACGCGCTTCAACCGCGTTCCGTCCCCACAGAAAAGTTTGGAATGCGAATTGCCGTATTCTGTAATGGACGCATGCTATCTCTTCTTTGCGTGTCGCTCTAATCATCAGTACCGCGCCCTCACCTGCAGTCTTCGATGAGAGGTTTCGACGCGCGACTGCTCAGCGCACGTGGCCATAGGCTGAGTCCGCGGACGACTACCTCTCACACCCCATTTCTTGAGCCCGCGATACGGACATGGCTTGTGCCCTGCCGAGCCAGTTCGGCTCAGTCCCAGGCGCAGGATCGGACAAAGTCCTCGTACCTTGAACGCACGACGTCGAACCCGGCGACTTCATGCTACGAGGAAAAGCCCGCGTACCCGTCCATACCGCTGGAGGGCTTCGTGCCCACGACACCCATCTCGGAGCGAGATCTCGCGAGCACGAGACCCGCGAAGCTGGAGACGCCGACGCCCTTGAAGCAGGAAAATTACAATGATGGCCAGATTCCCGTCGGCGACCGGGCGAGATGGTTCTTCAGTCTAGGCAAGTCATATCTGGCCTTTTACAAGACGGGGTTCAAGAACGTGTGGCACAATTACAAGGAACTGAGGAAGATTCGCGCGAAGGTGGGAAACCGCACGCTCGAGGATGTGGTCAAATACGGTACCAGTGGCAGCGGCGCGGCCTCAGGATCGGTCCCGGTCCTCACGCGCAAGGACTACCAACTCGCTCTCCGGACACGGCACGACGTCGGCAAACTGGTGCCCTTCTCCATCGTCTTCGCCATCTGCGGCGAGTTTACTCCCCTCGTCATCCTGGCCATCGGATCCGCCGCCGTGCCCTACACGTGCCGCATCCCCAAGCAAGAGCAGGGCGATTTCCTGCGTCCCGTCAAGATCCGGCCCAAGTACGCGGCACAGGTGGACAGGATCCTCGGCGCGGCCACGGAAGAATCCCAACAGTCCCAAAGCGGCGTCGGTGGCGTGCAAAACCCAAATGGCTCAAACATACAGTGGAAGCAGGAGTTCGTCCAGGCCTACCGCCTGCATGTAAATCCGTTCTCATACCCCCTTCCGGTGCTGGGCCGGTGGTGGCATAGAGTCTACTCGCGCCCGCGACTGCGGCGGCACTGCGACGAAGTCCTCTGCGACACGATCCTGGTCCGGCGGGAGGGCGGGTTTGCGAGGCTGTCGCCGCGCGAGGTCTTTGAGTGGAGCCTGAAATACGGCCTGCGCACGCTGACGGAGTACTTGGACGATCTGCACCGCGAGGGTGTGCCTATCGACCCGGACTCGGCCGAGCTGAAGAAACTGTTGTTACCTGTCGTCGAGGCCGAGGCCGAGTATATCCTGGCTGTCGACTGGGAGCGGCTTAGTCCGCAGAATCATTGGCTCTCGGTCTTTAGGCCCATTTGGCCAGAGAGGCCCGTCACGCCGGATGATGTGCATCTTGCGGAGCGATGAGGGTGGCTGTCATAGAATAGGATAGCTCTGGGCCGGAGAGGACCCGTCACGCCGGATGATGTGCCCCTTGCGGAGCGGTAAAGGTGGCCGGCATCGAACATGATAGTATAGGTCTGTATATATGTATATGGTACGAATACAACGGTCCGGAATGGCGAACTTCTTGAACAGTTCACCCCCCTGTTTCTGCTCAATGTGTTGTCCTACCCGCCGCGGCACACCCTTCGATGGACAGTATGCGGTATGCGGTAGCTCGTCTGCTCTGGTCTGGTTATATGGCCTCTTCTTGCCGACCAACCGGACCACTCTTGAGACTCTGATCCCCATCGTCGCCATGGCTTCGTTGGGTGAATACCCCAGGGCCAACATCGACACAGCCACAGTGTTCGACGCAGGTATCAACGAATTCTCGCATCAGCGCACACCCTTCGTCTCGTGGTAGATCATCTGGCCTGACTTGTCCTATGGGACCTGAAGACCCATGATCTCTCTAGCCATTGGGAAAGTCTCACCCCGTGGGGACACGACTCGTACAAGCCCCCGCTACCCAGCTTCCTAACGACTATGAGGAAACGAACAAAAAGAATCAAGTACGGAACTCGATGTGTTCACCGTCTTTCGAGGCTATGCGCCAGGGACGCAGAGATAGGTCCTGTGAAAGCTTGTTAACACACTGTCGCGGTGGTAAGCATGATCAATGGATAGGAAGTACGTACATGCATGCATCCATGCTCGCTTGCTGGCTTCCTTACTTGTTTACTCACCGGTCAGAGACCGGCAAGCTGGTCCATCTGCCCAACCCAACCCATCATGGATAACATCGCAGTGCATGTCGTGCAAAGTGCTCCGCCGTCTTTGAGAGGCGGAAGTAGAGCATTTAAGCGCCACCCAGGCGCTGGGTGGCAGGTGTGGCGCGTAGACAAGGCGTGCCACGGCGGCAGCAGCTCTAGCTAAAACACCTGCGAGGGTAGGTGTGTCGCCGAGGCAAGCTTCGACCATGACCGACTGAAGTAGGCTGTCTGTCGTGTCGTGTCGTGTCGACGGGTGTCGTTGATCCGGTACACTCTCGAAACCACAGAGGTGACAGGATCAAATCGAGTCGGACAGAGCCGGTTCAGCCCTCGCCGCAAGCTGCAGGGAGATATACCTTACACAATATGCCCGCTTTCATTTCGGCTCGGCAACGGCAGTATAGTCACACAATTCGACCTGGTCGGAAGCACCGTCGCCTTTGACAGGTCTATTCGACGTTCTGAACGACTTGCCATTCACCTTGCCCGTGCTGGATTGCGTGAGCGTCACTGGTACAGGTCGAGCTGCAGCCATGTCGGGCCCGGATACAGATCCGTCGCGGTGCGTGCTTGTCAAGCCGCAGCGCGGGAAATATCGGCGCAGGACGACGCGCAGCGAAGGCATGCAGATGCAGGCGATGCCGACGTTGAATTCGAGGTCGGACCAGTATCCGAAGGGCACGAAATCCCCTGCGTGCACACCCGTTAGCCATCTTTTCCGTGCTTCTGATATGCCGAGATTAGATGCCACATACAGGTGGGGTTCCAGGTGTCACCTAGCGAGGTCATGCTCCAGAGTCGTAGAATGCTGACCAGAGTGACGAAGAACCCCACGCAGAACATGGATAGAACTTGGACCTTCTTCCTCTTGGATAGGCTCAGACTCCACAGCTGCCAGATGGGCAGCGCGAAGATCAGCAGGTCGAGTAGGATGTTGGTGATGGCATGCATGACGGCGCCGAGGTCGAAGTTGAGACACTTGCCCTGCCCTGTGCCGTCCCACTGTGTCCAAGCGTAGGATATCGGGCTGCATTGGAAGATGAAGAGGAAGGTGAAGGTGAGGCCGTGAAGAACAGTGGCTACCAACAGAGGCAATGCCACCCAGCGAAATATCCCCGAGGGAAAGAGCTTGATGTAGAAGACGAGGAATGCGACTTTCGTGCTCGCGACGCCGACAGCATAGAGGATGCCACCGGTGTAGAATATCTGTCGCGGGAACCAGCATCAGCATCGGCACGAACAGGGACGGACACCCCTCCAGTTCGAGCGGACCGTAGCGTACCATGTAGACAGCCTTCGTGTCGTCAAAGGGCAGACGCCAAGTGTCGCGGCCGTAGCCATAGTGTCTTGCTAGCACCACAATTAGCCATGGCATGGTATGCATGCGCATGGGTAATGCGACCGAGACGTACAAATAGGATTGCAGACCGCATTTCCAATCATCAAGAGCTGCTCAAACATCAGCTGGGCGCATGCTAGAACAGTTCTTCTTGCTCTTCTTACGGTCGCGAGGCCGACCAACACATCATCCCATCCCCATAGCACCCTGAAGTCCGGAGACATGGCGATGATGCGCGTGGCGACCAAACACAGCGCAACGGCCATCGACGTGAAGGTAACTGCGCTGCTCGTCGGTCCTCGGTCCCTGTCAGGGAAGTTGCAGCTGATGGAGGTGACATTTTCAGCGGCTGAGATGCGTTAGTCATGCACATGCGAGAGAGGACCGCGACCACAGGACAGAGACGTACTCAATGCTTCGCGGACGGTACAGTTGGACTCCCAACACTGCTTTCCCACGTCGTAGAGCTGAGGGTCTGTGCAGAAGCATTGGATACCGAACTTGCAGGCTGAAAATCGACTGGTGATGTCGGAGGTGCAGTTGGCCTGGGTTACAAACGCGTCAGATTGGGTAGTTGGGTCTGGAGAGACCTCCAAAGGCAGACTTACAGCGCAGTCAGACAGTGTCAGCGTCTCACTATAGGCAAGCTGTCCGCAGAGGACGATGGCCAGGATAGCAATGAAGCTCTTGAGCGCCATATCAAATGTCGGTTGCACGGGAAGCGAGGATATGGAACGGTCGTCGACGAGAAGGATTTCGTCCAAGTTGCATATTCATCCATTCCAGCCATTCTAGAACGCGTGACACCCATCCAATTTGGCGACGGAGCATATGCTTATACCTCGCAGGGATAAAGAATCCGCCGACCCTCAATCGCTGAAGATTCATCATGCCGAGGAGAGAGGCAAGAGTGTTCCAGAGCTATTTGGCTAACTGCAGTAGGCGAGTCAGCCACAGAGAGATGGTCCGGGAAAGCAGCCTCGGGCCCTTGTAAGGCGGAACCTAGCAGCCAGACATACGCGTCCGTTGGTGGATGAACAGACGCTATGCATATAAGCTTCGAAGAGAAGAGGACAAGGAAGATTACAGGTGATGGTGGTCAAAGTCAAGATCCTAGCACCAGTGTGCGGCCTCCTGACGATAGTCCCCGGGTCCAAGGGTCTCATGAATTTCCTCTGGCGGGGGATGTGTGCGATATAGCAATCGGTGCTGGCAACAATCTCGCAACAAAAGCAGTTCTGCAGCATACGGAGGACATCTAGACCGGATAAGCTCCCCATCAGTTTTTTCTTTGGGATAAGGTGCCGAAGGACAAGAGCCACTACTGGCTGCCGGTTCGCAAGGATAATGCCGACCAGCCGGGACATGCTTCGAGTTGAGGCCACCAAAGTCAATACCCCTGCGAAAGCTGGAGAAGACCATGCACACACCATGTGGCAGACCGTTTAAGCGGCATCCGGTAAGCTTAATTCGATGGACCGGAGCCCTGGGATAAGTCGAAACCTTGCGAGACTGGTGACGAGCAACGCTCCTCGGTGTTTATGGGAGGCACACATCATGACGTGGAACGGTTATGATCCTGTCGAGACTTATACCCATATCGCACGTGAGAAGTCCATGTCTGGCTTGCTCCTCGTCTTGGGCTTTTGTCTTCAATATCCCTGGCCGGACGACAACTTCTGCTGCGACGTTTCTGCGTACATAGCATCCCGCCTAAAGCCTAGCGTGAACACGAAACGCCAACGCCCCTGCATAAGTCGCAAAGGCTGGAAATCCTCTCAACCTTATCAGGGAAACCCATACCATGCCATGCGCCATAACGACGGACTCGAGTCCGTCAGCGTCGGCTGCCAATTTGTCAAATGTCATCATCACATTCTGACAACCAAGTCATCCAGAACACGGTGCTGTGTACGTGTTCCTGGGCCAGGAGGCCCCGCACCGTCCCGCGTAAATCTGGTCTCCAACGTCAGCGCTGATATGGTACGTTCAAACCAGACAGATCAGCACCTCCTTGTCAGGAAAGAGTTGGAAGGCCTCTCCGTCCATCAAGCCATGCACATAGGCGGGCCCCACTAGCTGGTACTGCTGCCCCGTTCCGTGATCCACAGACCGCAGCACCGCGGGCATGGGCGTGCCGTTGAACACTGCTATCCGATCACCGACCCGTGCGAGACTTGGCCCCAAGCCCATCCTGCCGTCGTTGGACGAGAAGAACGAAGAATACGGTAAAGTAAAACTGGTCAGTTCCCACCACTTAGTCGCACCTTCACCGTGGTTGTTGAGCGCTGCGGCTTGCCTGACCGTGTACTCATCGTGATCGTGCTTGTGGGACTCGAGGAACTGGTACACCTCCATGGAATCGCTGAAAAACCGCGCCAGTTCTCGGGGGTTCGAGATGGGGACACGCGGCGCCTCCAGCGGCAGAGAATCAGCTTCCATGTGCGAGATGTTGCCGCACAGTGTGCGGCAGAAGTCCTCTGTGCGAGAATGGTGTGGAGGGATTCGTTGCTGGAGTAGATTGAACGCCTCTTGGAACCACTCGCCCATGATTCGCACGCTTTTGAGTAACTTCGAAGTAGCGTTGAGTTCGAGCACCTCAAGATGATCGTCGAACGTCGGGCAAGGGGGCGTGATGTACTGGATTCGAGAGGTGATGATGCCGGCAGCAAACAGGCTGGAGGGCAGCACAGCGTCCGGGTCGTACCAGACAGAAGGCTTAGTTCCGCCGCCAGCTTTGTACCCTGCGCTGTGAGCCTCGGTCCACATTGATCGGAGGAGACGATACTCCCATACGGGCACCCATGAGGGAAGGGCATCGAGACTGGCCCTGTGCCTTTCTTCAAAGGCCCTGAAAAATCCGTGGGTCCAGCTGCGAGTCCCTGCATCACCAATGAAACTCAGTTCGTTGTCTGGACAAGCGGAACCGTCGCAGTCACAGCGCGAAGACTGCGACTTGGTGAAGTACAGGGCTAATTGGTGGTATAGCATCGCCACAGTATATTGCGGTCTGGCGTCGACTCGGATCGCGCCACCATCAGAACAGAGCCCCAGCAGGGCGTAGACTCGATCTCGGAGATCGGAAGCATTCATACCTCGTGTAAGACGCATCAATTGCTTCAGCTTGAGGGGAAGAGGTTCCGTTGGTGCGACTCGCTGTCGTCTCTGCTTCTCCAGTTCTTGCCACAGAGTGACGAACGCTTTGTGTCTCCCTAACCAGAGCAAAACCTCGCTCGCAGTCAGGGCCGAGGCGTAGCTGATCATCACCATTTCGATGTAACCTATCCGCATCAGGCAGGCCAGTTGCTCGCAAAAGTCGGCCCATTTGATGCGATATGTGCAGCAGTGGATGACAGCTTGCGAAGAGAGAGCAGCTTCTTGCAACATCCAGTTGCGTGAGAAGTAGACCTTTTGGAGTAGTTGATTCAAGGCAAAAGTGTTGACAAATGCGAACGTCGATGCCCACTTGCTTGCGAACGCTTGTCGGGTCTGGATGTTGTTGAAATGCGTGTACCCGATTTTGAGGGTTTCGAAGGCCTGACGGACCAGAAGGGCGTTGTCGGAAGGCTCTTCCAGCCAAATGACTGTCTCCTTCGCTTTCCGATAGATGTGCTTCATCATCGCTATCTGTTCGGCTTTCTCGTCAGGGTCATGTTGCGACATGCAGCAGCAGTCAATCCACATGTACATGGGGTCGTATCGATTGAGCACCGAATGTAGAATGTCTAGCATGCCACCATGAAGTTCGATATAGCCGTCATCGCATGCGACCTGCTCCAGCCGGCGGAAACGTCCCGAGATCTTGCTTACACTGACCGGATATGACAGAGCAATGTACTCTGGGTGGTTCCGTAGACTGACTGTGTGCAATTTACATGATATCGGGCTCTGCGGTGTCGGAACTGGACCGAACTCGATGAGCCGGAAAGAGTCACCTGCGGGCGGCAGCCGTGTAAGGCGGAAAGAATGATACCGTGGCTCGGCATCGGCATCGTGGCCATTTTTGCCTCTTGCGTAGCCTGAGGGCTGCAAGTTAACGGCCAGCTTATTAAAACCTTCTATCAGCGGGTCAGTCACGCATCCTCGATTACTGCTCGATGGCCTCTCTGGAATATGCGGTTGAGGAGGGTTTAGTTTTGGCGAGATTGGCTTCACTGGGGGCCCAGATACAGGTCGAAGCGGGTATTGGAGCCACGGCGAGGTCCAGGAAGCAGCAGGTTGTATTAATGGTTGGAGAAATTGGCTGGCTGAAGACGGATTCGGATACTGATAAGGTGGATACCCCGTCTGAGCAGGAGAGGCTCCGTACACAGGCGCCTGGAGGGCATCGAGAAAACTGTTCGGCTGGGAAGCTTGAAAGTTCTGAGGTGGAACACAACCGGGTGCTGGAGAGGAAGTGTTGCTGATCCCATACTGGTTCTGGGCAGGAGAAGCTCCGTACGCCGGCCCCTGGAGCGGACCAAGAGAACTGTTCGATCGTGGAGCTTGAAAGTTCTGAGGTGGAACATAACCGGCTGCTGGAGAGGAGGTGCTGCTGTGCGGATACTGGTTCTGGGCAGGTGCACCGGAAGGGGCGAGTTGATCCTGCAAAGATCGAAGCACGTTGGAGAAGGTAGAACCCATCATGATGGGCCCAAATGTCGACGCCAGTAAAGACCAAGTACTGCACGAGAGGACCCCATGCGGACAGTTAAACGGCCGGACATGTTGGTCAGGCAGGGAGTTCAGCTCGCTGATATACTGTGAATTCGCTAAACCCACATTGTCTTAGTTCGTGCAAAGTCTAGCCCAGGGCTTCTCGTATTGGTAGGGGCTTGGGCTCGTGATGCCGACCCAACACGAGGACCACTGGACCCTGACAAGAGGCGGATAGAGACTGTCGCGGTTCAGGCCGTTGAGGCTGGCTACTGTATTCACAAGACGATCGACAAATAGGAACAAGACCTCTTAGCAAGGGCCTGCGCCATTTGTGTCTCTTCGTTCCAAATAATAGACTCGTATTTCACCAACCGCATATTCTTGAGGGTCAAGATGCACTTACCTTGGCGGCAATTGTTTGTCGACGTTCTTGATCAGAACCTCCAGAGTCTCTCCGAAGAACTCCTGGTCGACTTCGGTCCGCCACAAATGACAAGTCGCCTCCTGGTCTGCGTCAATCTGTCCGAAGATTCAAGGCAGTAAACAGACAGAATCGAACGGCCGATGACAGCAAGGTGAAAGCATATTGTTGGAGAATTGTAGAGCAGGTTCCCGCTTCCTGTGTAGGCGCTCGCTCCGGGATAGGTGGTGGAAGCGCAGCGGAAGATTAAGAGCCGAGTACGTTTGCGGCACAGTCAACTTCTTCGTATTCTGATGATCTCTTTATGATCTGTCAGCAGCACATGTTCAGGCCGCATCGCGCCTTTGCCGCCATGTAGCGACGGTGAGCCCAAATCAAGGTAGTTCTAGTGCAGCAATTCCATGGCATGTTTTCCCCCAGGAGAACCAGATGGGCAATCCACATGGATAATGGCGATCGACCCAGCGTTAGTGGATCAGAGTACGGTCTTGACGCAGGTAGGGCAGCCGCCGGAGAGCTCCAGTGGCTTGAGGTGCCTTGGAAGTTTCTTAATAAAAAGATTGCCATTCGTGAGTTGGCGGTGGACTTGACGCATAGTCAAGCTCATGTTGTATTCAGTTCACGAGCAGTACGCACAGGGTCGACTCCAAGCTTGACTATGGCCATGGCAGAGCGCCGTGTTTCTTTCCAGGTTAGCGGCCTGAAGGCCACGCGTCGTCGGTGACTTTTGGGCCCGATCCTATGCTGCCAGTTGTTGGCTCTACTGTACGGAGAACAAAGCCAAGTGAGGCGAAACAGACTACACAGTGGACGAAGTGGCCAAAGGGCAAAGCCGACAAAAAGGCCAAGCCAATCCCGCCAAGCGCGGCTACTGTAGCTGTAGAGAAGGAACGCGCACCACTCGTCACTCGCGCCACTCACGCGTCTTCTCTCCATGGTCTGTGACTGGGAGGGTTATCCGAAGGGTTGGCCAGACAGTGCCAAGAGGTGTACTGGGCCATACCCCCTGTTGTACGATACCGTATTGTTTACATAGGCCTTCGTAACTATATAGCTAGGTCTCTCCCCAGACCCCTCTGAAATTCATCATGTCCTCCTCCAATTGAGTCACAGGTCAAACAATGATTAGACAACGTGATTGACTACTATTCTCGCTGCACTCTACAGGATAATGAGTGTCTACCAGCCAAAATGCGCTGCTACTAGATCACGACGGCGGGGTGGTCTTTACCAGCACTCGTGTGCTTTCATTCAGACCGTGCTATCCTTGACACTGCTACACGTCTATGGGTCCAGGACGAATCTCAGTCAAACTCAGCCACCTGGGAAAGCCCTGAGAGCACTCCTCCAGAATAGCCTATCAGCCGAAGAGTTTCATGTGAATGGGCTTGACAGGCCATTCGGCATCAGAAGGCTCAACCCATGGAACGGAGAACGACCAATTGCCGCACGAGAGCTCCTTGACGCTTTGCTTTCGTTCAGAGTCCAACGAACTTGACGAACTTGACGGGAGAACCAGTTCCACAACCACATTTGCGGGGACCACGACGGCGAGGTGGAGATTGCAGTGTTGCCCGCCATTGACCTGCCGGCTAGGCTTGCGATCCAGGCTCCAGGAACATGAGAGCTGGCCGTACGGAGTCAGGACAGACGCTTGTGAGTGCGTCAGGCCTCCCCCAGGGGCGGGTGTAAAGCTGGCCCTCTTCCAGCCGGGCTCGAGCCGTCTAATCCCGACAATGCGTTCGTAGAAGAAGGTGATGACCGCGCCGAACGCGTAGTGGTTGAAGCTTGTCATGGAGCCGGGGTTGATTGTGCCGTCAGGTAGCATGCTGTCCCAGCGTTCCCACACGGTGGTGGCACCCATCGTCACTGGGTAGAGCCACGACGGACACTGCTCGTTGAGCAACATCGCATATGCCACAGGGGTCTGCTCCGCCAGCGCGAGCGCCTCGCACACGAACGGTGTCCCCGCGAAACCGGTGCCGACTTTGAAATCGTTCCTGCGCACTATCTCCGCTATGCGTTCTCCGGCGCGCATCTTTTGCTCGCGTGTTTCGAAGAGGTCAAAAGTTATGGTCAAGGCATACGCGGCCTGCGAGTCTGAGACCACTCTCCCACTCGCCGAAATGTACTCGTTGAGGAACGCTGACTTTGCTCGTTGTGTCTCAAATCTGTACCGTTCAGCCGCGGCGCCATAAGTTTCTGCTTGGGTGCTGTCGGCCTCCAGTATTGTGCATACGCTCGCCATGGTCTCGAGGGAGTGGATCAAGAAGGCATCAGCTACCAACACACTGTCGGTCTGTCCACGCGCAGCATCGTGAGGCGAGGCCGTGGGATCCAGCCAATCCCCAAGTTGGAAAAAGCTAGGATCCCACAGGATGTTGTCCCTCGCTTTATTTCGCGGAATCCGGTCCAGCCAGGTAGTCATGCTCTCGTACGAAGAGGCAAGTATGGTCGAATCGCCTGTTGCCTGGTACAAAGCCCATGGCCCGAGGATGGTGCAATCGTGCCAGATGGCGAACGGGGTTACTTGCCCCCAGACCTTGTCCTCTTTGACCACATTGGGGCTCACCACTGGCGGGACCCCATCTAAATCATCCTGATCTCCTCTGACGTCAACCAACCAGTTTGACACGAGGCCATAGCAGTTGTACAATAATGTCGCGGCCGGAGCGAACAGGGCAAGGTCACCAGTCCATCCCAGCCTCTCGTCCCGTTGCGGGCAATCGGTTGGGATGGAAACAAAGTTGCTGCGCATGCTCCACTTCACGTTCGAGTGCAGCTTTTCCAATCGAGGGTCGGAACATGAAAAGGCCCCAACGGGCTCCATGGCGGAATGAATCACCACTGCCTCGAAGGAATCCATCATGGCTCTTTCCCCCTTTGGAGCCGGCCACCCGTCCACCTGCACATATCGGAATCCATGGAACGTGAATCTCGGCTCCCAAGACTCACCCTCAGCTGCACCACAGAAGGTATATTGATCACAGGCGGCCGCCTGGCGTAGGGGTCGTCTTCCCAGCTCTCCATGCTCGAGGACCTCAGCATGCCAGAGAGTAAGGGTCTGTCCTTTTGCTCCCCTGACTCTTTTGATCCGTGTATAGCCTGTGAAGTTTTGGCCGAAATCGAGGATGGATTTTCCGCTGGGTGTGTGAATAAGGTCAACAGGCTTGAGAACCTCGACTGCCCGCACAGGTTCTCCTGTGCCTGCGACCAACTTCGTCGTTTCTGGGAGGCTCTCAAGGGCCGTTGCGTTCCGCCAGACTCCAGAATTCGCGCTGTCCCCAGTTGACCAGGCCGGGATCTCGAGATTGGCATCATATTTCTCCCCGTCATAGATCTCGGCTAATCGGGTCGGCCCTGGTGTGGTCTGCCATGTGTCATCAGTACTGATGATTTCGTGAGCGCCGTCTGCATATTGTATCTCCAACTGCGCGAGCAAGGTCATCTGAGATCCCCATATATTTCGTCTCCCGCCCTCGAATCCGATGCGGCCACAGAACCACCCTTCGGCGAGTCGCACTCCGACGCAATTTTTGCTGGGTCCGGAGGAGATGAGGTGAGTTACGTCGTATGTCTGGTACTGGAGTCGTTTCGAGTAATCTGTCCAACCCGGCGTCAAGAGCTGATCGCCAATCCTGGAGCCGTTGATGTTGGCCTCGTAGAGGCCTTGTGCGGTGATGTACAGCCGCGCATGTGCCACCTCAGATCGTGTCGAGAATTGCTTGCGAAAGAGGTGTTCGGGTCCAGGTCTCGACGGATCGACTGGCCACGACGTCGTGATGCGCTGGCACTTCCAGTCCTGCCGACTCAACAGCCCGACCTCTAGAGCACTCTGCTCACTCCAGTCGGAACTGAAACCAACTGCATCCCAGACCCTGACTCGGACACCCACTCTCTGTCGAGAGCGAAGACGATCGTGATGCGGCCAGGGGACCAGGACCGATGCACCGGAATCGACCTTGAACGTAGCCGGGTTGCGCGCCTCTTGCGACAAGGAGGGAATGTCGACAAGCTCCAACTCGTATCCATGTTGTTGGAACCCTTCAGGCGCGTTCTGGAATCGCCATGAGATGCGAGGCTGTGACTCGTGCAAGCCGAGAGCATACTCGGGCAGATAGTGCTCAAACCGAACATTGGTGACAGCGAATGGTCTCGAAGCCAACGCCATCGTGTTTCTTACTGCTATGCCTTGACCAGCGACCAGGTTGACCCAGGGGAGTCAAAAGTTGCCGAACGTATCTCTCCATCTCGCCGCCAAGAGGAGATGAAAAGGCTGTTTGCCCCTTCACTCGGGACAACAATCATACGGCATGCCGGGATATTCGGCAGCGAGGCGTCGTGCCCAGGAGCGAGACGCGGAACTCAATAAGTGGCCATGGCGGCTTTGTTCACAGGAAGCAGGCCCCTGGGAACTCGCCGTATCCTTGGCGCTGACTCGCCCGCCAAATGACCGAACGACCGGATGCACCATTCGGGCAGTTGATATGGTCTAAGTTTGCAACTGCCCCTCGGCTTATCCGAAGGTAGCTCTGGCGTGCCCAGAACGAGCGAATATGAGCCCCTCTCGGTCCAATGCATTCCGACGACACGCAAGACGAACTCAGTCGGACTTGCTAGAGTCGTGCCCCACAGGCGAAGCTCCGGAATCTAGAATGTGGGAAATGTGCTGGAGAAGAGACGCCTGGGGGAGAAGTTGACGGGGCAGAACACTATATGAAGCTCATGTGCGTCGCCGCTTTGGACTCCTGAGCTCGTGCTCCAACAACCACTCTCTCACCTGTTCTGCGACGAGACGCGAATCATCTTGGTACTTCAGAAGTGCCCTGAGTTCAAAAGCCTCCACCGATTTCAGCATGGCGAAAGCAGAGTCAGATGAACGCGTCGGGCACGAGGAGTCCGCGACCCAGCCCACGAACATTCCGCACGATGACAAACTCCATGGACATGCCATCCAACAGCAGGAACACAACCGGACCTACTTGCAGGCTCTTCGAACCGATCCAAAACTGCTGTTCTGGATCGGGGTCATGCTATGGACGCTAATCATGCGAGGCTTCGAAAATCAGTCCACGGGCTCCGTCCTCAGCATCCCGTACTTCAAGAGGCGATTTGGCGAGCCCGACGCGACCGGCGCGTACTTTATCTCGACCCAGTGGCAGTCAGCGTTGAGCGGTGGTGCCAACGCGGCGGCCATCTTTGGCGCATGCGCAGCGTCTTACTTTGCCGACATGATCGGTACCAAGCCTGTCGTGCTGGCAGCGGCAGCCATCAACATCGCTGCCATCGGCGTGGAATTTGCCTCGACATCCATCGCCATGTACTTTGGCGGCAAGATGATGAACTTTGTGGCCATCGGCGCGTTCCTCAATGTCTGCACGGCCTACGTAGCGGACATTTCTCCATTGGCCATCCGCGCCTCCGTCATTGGGTTCTGCAACCTGTCTCAATGCATTGGTCCGTTCGTCTCGGCCATCATGTCCAACTTCACCTCCCAGTGGGACAATGACTGGTCCTGGAAGTCTCTCATCTGCGCCCAATGGGGTTTCGCGGCCGTCGCCCTTGTTGGACAAATTTTCATGCCCGAATCGCCAGTCTTCCTTGTGTCTAAGGGGAAGATGAGCGCCGCCCAGGCCGTCCTGGAACGGCTCTACACTGACCCTCGTGACGCCGAGGGACATTTGAAGCGGATCCAGCTGACGCTGGAGCAGGCCGAAACTCAGCGCCTGTCGTCGTATGCTGAGTGCTTCAGAGGCACCAACCTCCGCCGGACCCTCATCGGGATCATGGTCTTTGCATCCGAAGCCATGGCCGGGCTCGGCTTCGTGTCCAACTACGGCTCCCTGATGTATCAGTACCTCGGTATCGGCGACGCAGAGTCATTCCGGATCCAGATCGGCGCACAGATCCTGTCCATCTCTGGCGCCACCATCGCCTTCATCATCTCCGATCTGTATGGCCGTCGTCCCATGTACCTGGGCGGCTGCATTGGCCTCGCCGGTCTGCTAATCTGCATGGGCATCTCGGGCTCCATCAACAACTCCGCCGCGGTCACCGCTTCCGTGGGCTTCTACACCATGTACAACTTCTTCTACAATGTCGGCGTCGGCTCGACCGTGTACTCGCTCGCCGGCGAGATCCCGACCTCGATCCTGCGCGCGAAATCGCTCGCCATCTCCATCTCGGTCTCTTCTGCCGCGAACACCATGTGGTCATTCGTGGCGCCATACATGTTCAACCCCGGCTACGGCAATCTCAAGGCCAAGATCGGGTTCGTCTTTGGCGCTTTCATGATCATTTGGGCCGTCATGGCGTATCTGTGGGTCCCCGAGACGCGCAGACGCACCTACGAAGAGATGGACGAGCTGTTCCGCGAGCACGTCCCCGCACGCCAGTTCAGGCACTATGTCACTGTCGCCGAACAGCGTGCTGCCGAGGCGTACAATGCGGAGCACGTGGAGGGTAAGGACGGGGTTGTGCAGGTTGAGCGGGTGTGAGGTACTGTGCCGTGTGTTTTGGTTATCACTTGGAATATATATATGCGCCACACTGGTGCTCCGAGCTTCTGTCTCCCCTCGAGCATGCTCTGTTTGCTCTGCAGCCCTGATGTCTTTGTGTCTGTCGACTGGGTGACTGTCCATTGTTTTGGCAGTGACCCCTCGTCAACCACTCTGCTCGGAAATGTCTTCGTGCCATGCGTTCCCTCTAGTCAACTTCACTGAGGCTGCACTGCTATGCCACTGCCTTGCTATGCCACTGCCTTGCAATGGCGGCTTCGTTTGAAGTACTTTTGGTCCCTTCTTGTGTTTCTTGAGCTTTGTGTGTCGGACTCGCCTCAAAACGCTCAGCTATCGAATCGCTGTACGGTCTACATCACATCCATCATGTCTGGCACTCAAAAACCTAACAATGGCTGGCCGGAAGGGGACGCAGTCGTGGCCTGTCTCGACGTGGAGTGCCATTGTCGAAACCAATCCTACAAGGAATTCCAGCAAGGCATCAGAAATACTGAGCGGCGCGTCACAGAGATCGGCATCGCCTCCTTTGACCCTCGACGACTCCCTCGCGGCCAAGCGGGCGACCGAGGCGTGAATACCTGGCGCCACATCAAAGCTTGCAACCTCGCGATCAAAGAGCACAAGCACGTCATCACGAAGAAACACCCGTCCTGGTGTCTGACAGGAGATGCGGTCGCCTTTGACTTCGGCGACACGCAATGGGTCTGGAAGTCCGCGATCAAGAATGCCGTCGTCAGAAAGATTCGAACCGTCCTTGGAGATGGCAAGGCCAGTGCTACTGCTCCATACCACAACCAACGACCTGTCGTATTTCTCTTCTTCGACACCACCAACGATGTCACCTGGCTGGAAGGCCTGGGTATCGATTTAAAGCGAGAATTTCCCAACTCCGACACCTACGATATCCAATGCCTTGACCTCGCCATGATGCTCGCTCAGCGTCGGGGGCGGGTCCGAGTCAGCGCTCAGAGAGTGTTGGATTATCTTGGATTCGCCACCACCCACAAGCACAACGGTGGCAACGACGCCGTCTACGAGCTGCGAGCCTTTATTGCGGAAGAGACACTGAGGGGCCAGTTTGACGATGTTGAACCCCGTGACCTTTACTGGTCGATGCTCGGTATGCACGGAGAGGTGTTGGAATAGTCTCACGAACCTCTCCCTCTGCCTCTGCCTCCGCCAAACCGGCTAGCACTTCAGAGGTAGAGAGTTGATGACGCTGGTTTGACACAGAAGGTGCATGACAGATCCGCGAGTGGCGAGCGCTGAGGATCAAGCGACGACACGCAATCAGGGGAGATCAAGGAACGGGATGGTCATGCACGTTTGACTGGGAGTACGGGTGCTGCACGAATGGTATGATCATGGGATCCTCGACGGGCCGTCATGACATGGAGCTGGTCTCGATCGATGAGTAGCTGCACCGACTTGAAGACAGGAAAGGGTTCTTGTACCATCTCGAAGACAGGAAGGGGTTCATGTACCGTCTCTGTAAGAGCTTCCGTCTGCTAGCTAAGCAAAGTGATGGGGTTGGTGGGTTACAAACCAGCTGAATAGTTTCAACTGCATTGTGACCATGCCTGATGGATACGTCGAAAGTCTTGCGTCCTACTCTCTGGCTCAGCTGGCATTCACAGGCGTTGTAAAGGGGGCCAAACAGATCGTAATGTGCATCCCTCCCTTCCTGTCACCCCACACGCAATATATCTCCAGTGCTCTGATCCAGAATCCGGCGAGTGACCAAGTGAGTAACGATAGTTTGTCCCTCACCACCGTCAATTACAGCTTGTTCGCTTGGCCAACTTCTAGCTGCTAACGCTGTCCCTTACCGCATGACTGCAGTGCTCACACTGTGTAAACGCACACCCAGTGACAAGGTCAAGCATAGGACATGCATATATATGTCGCCTTTCCCGGAGCATCCGCATTGCTCGAGAAAAAGAGGCCATACGCATCCCCTCCTTCGAAACACGCAGCAAACAGTTCCGGTTTTCGCACCTAGGATCTCACCACTCAAGTCCAGACTCCAGACTCTAGAGACCACTATATACTAGGGTCGGACATCAGCTTCACCCGCCGTCATGTTCGGCCCTCGTCGCCCTCGTCGTCATCGTCGCCCACGAGGCACCCGCCACGGAGAAGACGACCACTGGGACCCCGAGATCGGCGCGCTCGTCCCTGGCTGCGACTCGGGCTACTTCGGCCATGGAGATCTAGGCGAGATGCCTGGTCCGGAATTCTACCCGGACCCTTACACGAGGCGGGTCAACAGGGGCCATAACCATGATTTTACGCCCAGGAGCCGCACCCGCGGACCTCGAGGAGGCAATCGCGCTGGGGGACGAAGTAGCAATGAGAATATCACCTACGGAGGGGGTCACACAAGTGCACGGGCGACCGCGAATGATGGCTCATCCTCATACGAAGTCTGGAACAACGGTCACTTGGTCGCCAGTTCGCGACACCCTGGGATGGGTGGTGGTCGCCGGATCCGAGTCACTGGTGGAGTGGAAATCAATCTTGGTGGAGGCCACTTCGGGGGCTCTGGCGGCCCCGGGGGCTTCGGAGGGAGACATCATCATCGATGCCGCAGACATGGTTGCCATAGCGGAAGATCCCGTGGTGGGATGGGCCGTATGCTTGGCGGCGGGTTTGGTTTCCTCGGTTCGGACGGGGAAGACGAGTTCCTAGACATGTTCGACGACCTCGATCTGGAAGACTCGGATTCGGACTATTCGGACGACTTTGGAGGGCGTGGCGGATCCGGAGCTTGGGGTGAAGATCCCTTCAGTGGAACGGGAGGATCAGGCCGTGGTGGACGAAGAGGTGCTGGAGGCTCGCGACAGGGTGGTGGCGAGTCCGGTGATGATGAAGGAGACGAAGACGGAGTGGACGGTGGGTGTACAAGAGGGCGACTAGGGGTAACGACCACCAACTCGTGCTCCATGATGCAGGGTGTCGACGGTGGTGACGCGGAGCGGCCCAGAGGTTCGAGGAGAGCCCGACTGGGCTTCTAAGGACCATGCATGGTCTGAGCTTTGTTTCGCGACCGGGTCTGATGCCTTTCATCAGAGCGGAGTGGTCGAGAGGGTTCTGTGCTGGTAAACTGCATTACATTAGAAAGGAGTCCAAGCTTCAGTTTTGTTGAAGAACGGTTCACGATGAACGAGTCACGACCAAGCGAGGGAGCTTTTCTTGATCGTTGCCCCTATGATACCGAGAATACCATCCACACTGGGATCGAAGCTTTGTCGGAGTCAACCAACCCACATGCTTTACTAGTCGCAAGGCTTTCTTGCCGAGTCCCGAACCCCAGCTCTACGGGGTTATGAACACTTCGGATGATCTAACTCCCGGCGCCATGAAGTCCTAGCCAGAATGAAGAGCAAACACGAATTATCGCCGAGCTCGTCCTTCAACAGCGCAGCTTGTTCTTGGTGTAGATGACGCTCGCCCAGAGCATCGTGGCCGAGAGGGCTGGGGAGAGGGCCGAGACAAGGATGGCGGACGCGGTCGCGCCTACGATGATAGGAGTGAATGACCATGGGGTGAGAACGGGTGGCACGTCGTGGAAAGGGTGAGGTGAAGGACTGACAGCCTTGCCGGTTACGACCGTCTCAGCGTAGCTCGGTGTTGAAGGGGCGAGAGATGATGTCGTATCCGTATCAAGCTCTGGTTTAGTGCTGTGTTCAGTTTTGTGGTGGTTGCATTCTGGCTGAACGGCATCTTCTTCAGTGAGGCTATTCTTGCCGGGGTCCTGGTCAACGACAACAGCGTCTGCCGCCATGTAATCGAGTTCGTTCTTGTCCCAAGCACCATCATTGGGAGTGGGATCGTCTTCGCGGGTGGCGTTGACGGCCTGCTCTTGGATCGTAACATGTACATCACCAGGAGCCTCTGAGTCATTAACTGTAACTATCTCCCCGACATGGCGGTCATACTCAGCCGACGCGCTAGAGTTGGTGGCCAAAGAGTTCCGAAAGACGAAGATGTGATCCAAGGTCATGAACGGTGATTCGTAGACAGAAATACCTCTGGAACCAGTGTGGACCGTGGTAAGGACGGACTTTTGGAAGACGAAGACGTGGTCCAAGGTTCCGTACGGTGATTCGTAGACGGCAACATCTTTCGAGGCAGTCGTGATTGGGTCTGGCTCTTCCGCGGACTGGGGCCGCGCGCAATCGTGGGAGGGAGGGGGTGTGGTCGATGTCGCAAAGTTGGGCTGCTCGACGGGTAGCGTCTCATTGGACGGCTCTTGGATGACCGGCCGATTGATAAATGGTAGCTCATTCAAGTGTGCGACAGAGCTTTCGCTGATATGTGCGATGGAGTATGGAGCGCAGGCACGGTCGACAGTAAGATCGTGAGCCGCATTGTCGAACGCGGGCTGTTCCTCAAGAAGCGAAAGGTTTCCGCTAGGGGTAATAGCCTGTCCAGGGTCGTCGGATGGCTTGTCAGTGACGAAGACATCGTAGTCTGGATCAGTAACAGGTTCAAGCACGTCCGTCTCGCCCTGTGAGCTTGTGTAGCTGGGTCTCAGCCAAACAAAAACATGTGTCAGGCTGTGACTATCGTCGCTAAAGGAGGAAGCCAGCTCATCTTCGACCGGTGCAACGACAGCCGGCTCTGATGTAGCCTCTTCCTCAGCGTCACTCCTCAACCAAGGAAAGACATGAGCCAGCTTGGAGATTTGCTGCTCGGTAGACACCACTCCAGTAGCAAGCTTCTTCGGAGGTGACATTGATTCGAGTTTCGCAGCATGTTTCCCCGCAGCACCATCAGCATGCGAGGAGACGTCAAAGATATTATGTTCATTCATGGATGGCTCTTTACTGATTGACGTACCGTAAAGAGTGGTTGATTCGGGACTCTGTGCCTTGCTAGACGCGTGGCCGGTGGGCGTGGCGTTGAAGGCAACTTCGATGCTGGGCTCTTCCGTAGATGCCCGATCACAGGGAATCACCTCGATCATCACAGACTCTCGGGCGGGCATAGCTGGTAAATGAGGTCTATCTTCCAGTGTCTGTGCATTCGACTGATAAGGCTACTTGCCTCGGACTCGGACAACCCATTCTAGCCCATGCAGTGCCATGAACTGTTTCAATTTTTGAGTCGTCGGTGACCGGCCCAAGAAAGCGATAGCCCCTGGCATTTGAATCAGTTCGGGCCACCTGTTCTTGTTATCAAGCTTGTCTGGAGAAACCTCCACGGCGCGAATAAATTCCTCTAGAGTCTCACCAGACAGCTCCAAGAAGGAAGGCGATGCATCCCCTTTGGCGAAGATGGGTAGAGACACACTTCTTGTGCAGGAAGAGTCAAGCCTAGTGGTTTGCTCCAAGGCCGGGAGCAGGGGAAGAGAAGTGTGTCTGAAGCCAAAGTTTCGTAATTTGGTCAGTGGAGGCAACTTGGGACTGTCGTCTTGGTTGTTCCCCTGGAACTCGAAGATCGTGCTCTCTTTGTCAGGAACCTGTGTCTCCGTATAGCAATCAGCACCTATTCAATTCCAGGGAGAAGATAGATTTCACGTACGTCTGGACTTCGAGCAACGACTTTTGCATCTGTGAGTGGATCCTCCGTAGTCGAGAGCGGACTGGGAGTAGATATATCTGCACGGCTAGAGTCGTGAAGGATTTGAGGACGGACACCGTTCAGGTAGTCACGAAGGTCTTGAGCAGTAATGTCTCCGCCGACGAGCCCTTTCACGCCTACCGGCACCTCCAGGGTCATGAGGAGGTCGACAACCCAGTCGTTGACATCGTGGAATTGCTTGACCGTCGCTCGGTGTGCGAGGACCTCGACGGCGGCGTTGACAAGTCCTTGCCTCTTGCACGCCTTGTGGACTTGCTTGAGATATCTTAGTATGCCGCGAAGGTTGGTCTCGTACAGGCGCTCGCCAGTCTGCGAAGTATTAGATTAGCTTCAACCAAGCGTGAGGCGAACGCCAAACAACGGAACAGATACGGTGGAGTGACGAAGGAGCGACGAAGGAAGGAGGGACCCATACCGTCACGATGCTGGGCATTTCCGGGAGGTTCAAAGGCTGGTCACTCAGCTTTGCGAGCTCCTGTAGTGTCTGTGCGCACATCAACTGGATGAAGCAGATAACGTCGAAGCCTGCCATATTGGCCGTCGTCATCTCGAATGAGTTGGGGATATGTGATGTGGAAAGTAGCATGAATTCAGTAACCAGCTGGTATTCTTGGAGCGTTTCCAGGTTGGAGGGGGAGAAAGAAAAGGGGAAGGGCAGAAAGACGAGGAAGTGCTATCTAGGAGGTAAACAGTACTGACGCGACAACTGCTTTACAAGTAACCGGGCTACCGTGGTAACGAGTCGTGAAGAGGGAAGTTTCAACACGACGGGTGAATCCTGACTGCCTCGCGACGAGCACTGCCAGCAACGCGTGTGGTGTGAAGGATGAGATATGAAGCTACAGTCCGACAGTTGTGAATTTGCGTCACCACGCAGGCAGCATATGAGGTAAAAAGCTTCTATATGAGCTGGCGAAGGGTGCCCTCCTATGTGCTTCTTAAACGAGTCAGACGGGTGCTGCTGGAAGTGGAAGGGACTGGACGGAAAGGAAGATCGATTATCTGCTGGACATGGCCATGGTGTAGAGCCAGCTGGTCGAAATAACCATCATCATTCTTCTATCAGCACTATCAAAGCATTACGCGGTATTCTATCTAGAAGCAAGACAGCCCGTAAGCAATCCCCTTCACCTAAGCAAAGACAGTTCAGCATTTCAAGGAATACAAAGCCTCGAATTTCGCCGGAATCCCTTGATTAGAGACACGGGGCATTCTGCCTGCCCGTCGAGGGAACGACAAATAAGGGAAGAAATGAAAGGAAAGGAAAGAACCCACACGCAAACGCCAACGACCAGACCAATGCAGCCCTCGATAGAAAGCAATCCTTTCTTATCATTTCCACGAAGCGTCAGCACTTGGGAACACCCGAGCGAAGGTATGGCCCGCTTGACGATCTCTCGTTTCGTGCGCATCATCAGCCGCTCCCCGCTTCCGCCTTTCCTCTCTCCTGAAGTCTCGCTTCTTGCCGCGTCTTGTAGGCCTTGTAGTTCTGCGCACTCCGTTTGGCGTCGAGCCACTTCTGGTACGCGCCGATATAGATCCAGTGCTTCTTTGCTTCGTTGCGAAAGACTTGATATCTGCGCTGTTCAAAAGCCTCTCTCATGTAGTCCCACTTCCTGGTCCCGGGAGCGTCGAGAGTGACATCCTTGTAGTCCGATCGGTAGAGGCCGACCACTCTCTTCACACCTTTGATAGCATATGTCAGCTCAGGCCCCTTAACGTACCGGGGCAGCTCCTTCCGGAGTCTGCTGAACAATCTAGCGCAATCGACCGTGAACACAGCCTGAGCCCTCAGCCGCTCGAACTCCTGAGCGAAGTCTGTGCCGAAAAAATCCTTGACGTCGCAGCGGACCTGCTTGCGGCTCAGGACGGCGTCTGCGCGACGAGCATCGGCGGCATGGTGAGGTAGATAGGTCTTGATGAAGTAGGTGATCAGGTACGGAATGTCTCGATACCTCTAATCTCCAAGCCGAGATATTTGAGAATGTCCCCCTTTTTGGTGGCAACCTTGACGCACGAAAGTCGCTTGTCCGATCGTTCGACATCCTGGATCCGGAGGTACAGACCATCAGGCTTGTATGTGAGTCCGCACGGGCTGATAATTTTGCCGAGCATGGTCATGAGTCCCTGGTCGATCTTCTGGCTTCTAAACGCGTCGAGTCCGCAGCGCGACTCCCAGATTTTGAGTACGACGTTGACGTATTTGCGGGAAAGGCTCTCCGGCATGATGGCGGCGTCCTCATCTTGTGCAATGCCGTCCTCGGTATGGGGTGGGGATGGACATTTTTCAGACAACTCAGGCCATGGATGCAGAAAGGTGAGAATGGCTGGGTTGCCCTCGGATTCGTACTGGAAATTGAGTAGTGACAGACCGAGCACATCCCGGATATGCTTGTCGAGCGGTGTAACCCGTATCAATGGCTCTGCAAGAAGGATGGTGACGTCTCTGTATGTGGCATTCTTGAACTTTTCGAGGGGACTCTGGACGGACGAGAAGTCGTTGCGCAGTCTGGCCTGCAACTGGTAGGATATGTGATGATGGACACTTGCCGGCACGGTGTCGACCGTTTGGTTGGAGTCCCTGCCGCACTGGCTAGCCATTGCAAGGGCAGAGCTGTAGTAAGGTGGTTTGGTAGTGCTGAGGGTGCAATCTGGAGTGTCAGGATCTTTATCAAGAGATCGTTGGAAGGTTGAGTGTATTGACGATCACAGTGATGATGACCGTACGAGCCCAGGAGTAGAGGTCTAATATATGCCCGATATCTCGTTCATGTTTGAAAAAGAAGCAACTGGACAGCAACCTGTCTTTGCTATGCTTGACGCTCAAGCTTGCTGAGCTTGAAAAGCAACAGGCATTTACCGGTTTCTAAGTTTGCTGTATTGCGCGCAAGGTTTGCTATCCCATTGCTGGAGAAGTGGCCAAGGGTCTTGCTGCAACTCGCTCGTCTGACGTTCGTTCCATTGCCCAGAGGATACTTGCATGAGCGCCAAGTGTGCAAACACTTTCACGATCATGCAGCTACAGAGACGAACCCGAGGCAGCAGATAGGGGAAAGCAATTGTGTCAGTCGGGGACAGTGGGCGGATCACAGAAGCCTCCCGCTCCTGACCGACTACCGGTACACAGCAACGAGCTGGGCATGTACACGGTCGAAATGCAGGAAGCAGCAGCTGATTTGGACATCTGTCTGAAGTAGCTAGTGCTAATGGACGGATACCCGTCGATGCTTATCATGAGTTCAGGTCTGCAAGGCCTTCAATGCTCTGTTGCTTACATTCATGCTCGTGTCCCGGAAATGGGACACCAGGAGCACCACCAACTCTCCTCCTAATGCAGCCAACGTTGCTCACTCACCATGCCATTGCTTCCACAACCGCAGCGCCTTCTATCCAATCATGATCATGAGTCTAGAGCTCGGGAGGAGGACCTAGGCTCATGCCTGAGACGGAAAAGAACCTTGCGAACCCGAATGGCCAACTACAAGCCAGGGCAGACCCAGTAAAGCATTGCCGCCAACAGGGTCAACATGAACCAGAAGAATAGCCCCTTGGTGATTGATCTGTTCTCAAGGGCCAGAGCTGGCGGTTCAGGCTCAGCGGAGATGTTGGCATGAGCAGAACCTTTCAGCTCGTGAAGTCGTCCGCGAAGAGTCTCGAGTGCCCAAAGAATTGTAGTATGAATATCAGGATACTCTTCTAATGCTCTGCCGTGTCCGATATCACTGGCTGTCGTCGCGTCGTAGTCTTGGTCCAAGCACTCCAAAAGCCTCTCGATTTGAGCATCCCAGATAGCACTGTCAACCCCTGGACTCGGCTTCTCGTGGCGCTCAATGGTGTGTGCTAGGGCGTTGATGAAGGCGATTGAAGCACTGGTATCTGCGACATACTCTGGCTTGCCTGAAGGCTTATGCGAGACGTGAGTGTTCCTCTGGCGAAGCTGCTTTACTAGCTCTGCCCGGAAGAATTTGACATAGTAGTCGCTGTCGAGCCTCCGGAGACTGTGGTGCAACTCTTCCTTGAACTGAGAGTTCGGACTACGCGGCTTCAGGGCGTCTGGTATGGCATAGCGGGTAACGGGGACGACGCTCGAAGTATTTGTGATTGTACCGACGGAGTCCTTCCCATTGGTAGATCCGTTTCGACCAGTCGGTGTGGGAGTTGTCGGTGGATCGGCTATAATAAACTGTTAGAATCGCAAGGAGACGAGGTAAGCACTGAATCAATACCAGAGGACTCGTGGTCGCGACGAGGTGGAATGACGTATCTGCCAGCAGCAGCCTCAGAACTCGCGTCAGCCATGACCGACAGTTGTACCGAAAGCATTTTCGGCCGAAGAAACTGCTTGAGGGAATGCTGTAAGCTGAAAGTTGCGAGGCGAAGGCAGGAGGAAAGCTGGATTCTAGGATTTAACCAGAGATAATGCCCATGGAGATCAGTGTTTGCTGTCTAATTGTTCTTGTCTCCGAGCTGAAATAAAGAAGCTCAGATGATGACAATGGTGGCACGCATTACACGACTCAGTTAGACGTCTGGTTAGCAAGCTATCACGGCAGAAAAGCCGTGGGAGTGGTGTATATTGTACAGGAGCTACAATGTGCTGAGGACAAAAGGTCAACAGTGAGCGTACTATGGACTTCCAGCATATTCAACCCTCTATGGCATCCTTAATCGGCCCATGCATCAGGCATTGCAGACGCGAACCATTCAAGATCATGAATAGGTCTATAGAATGTCTGGTTATAGACTCAGAAGACCTGAAGGGGCGGCGGCCCACGCCCGAAGAACTTCGTTGAGTAATTACAGACCAAACGAGATACGACAAGGTTCAGACAAAGGACTAATGGAATGCTATACAGCCGACAGATCTCATTTTCAACCTCTTGAGCACAGAACCATTGCCAGTAGTTCATAGAAAGACGTCTCATCCTGCGACCAGCGGACAAAGATGCAGACGGTAGAGATGGGAGGAAACACGCGAGGCTCGCTGCGAAAGGGGCAATGCACGTGATCACAACTACAGACTGTCCTACACTTATTCCTTCTACCTTTAATCCAGCCTTATGAGAGCTGGAAGAGCTAAGCTGGAGTCAGGCACCACCAAAGATGAACCAACAGTTGGAGTCTACATGGTGGTCCTCCTTTGCGGATGTTCAAGGTTGTTTAGCGTCCTCCAGGGAGATGGTGGTCATGTAGAGGTACGATTGATACAACATGTAGCGATGTTAGACATGGCGGATGCCGACATCAAACACTCCAGGAAAGAGAGACCGTTGTCCGCCTTCCTTGGAGTTCGAAAGGGCATGATCACCGGAGGGAGGATTGCATGCGCATGATGCAAGATGCCGGAGCTGGACAGGCTGGAGTGTTCTCCAAGAGTCTACCGATATGATAGCAAAGACATGGAATTGGCTTAGCGAGGCAAGATCCTCAATGCGAGAATTGTTGGCCTTCCACAGGAGCGCTCATTGGCTTGCTCAACTGGCTTTCTGACGTTCGGCCTTTTGCCTAACATCATCCGCATTCCTGGCAACTTTGTTTCGATCCTGTGCTCGGAAGCTCTGTCAACATCCTGAACCTAGACACATCTCGGTGCTGCGCGTTCGCCGACACGGCTAACCCTCATAGCACGATCCCTTTGGCGTTCTTGACCGTCTCCATCGCGTAGTCCCAATCAATCGCCACCATGGCATGGAAGAAAGCGAACACTATCGCACATTTCACTTTCCACCAGACCTCCGTCGAGAGTAGCGCAGTAAGAAGGAGCCATTTGAATTTGCGGAGGAATGGTGGGTAGGGCACAATGATGAGCGTGACAAGAACACAGTCAAGGAACTGACGTTGCTCCAGAGCCATCATCATGCATGTCGAAACACCGGCGGCAGTCAGCATGAGTATCAGTCGTGGGACTTCGGCGTTTGCTGCTGGTGCTCCAAGCGACTTCTGGGTTCTGAGTTCTGTATCCAACAACACTGTCAGTACTGCTGATCTCACATGAGAAACACGATATTGGCTTCAGACATTACCTCTGGTTTCGAAGACCTTCTTTGCCGATGGTCCCTCATCCTTGACTCGAGCTAAAACTCGGGATTCCAGTTGGTTCCAATTTGGGAAAGCCGACATGATCGAGGGCCGAGAGCGTGTTTGCAATCGTTGGTGTTTCGAGAAATCAAGAGAATGCGGCGGATTAGATAAAGCACAAGATATGGTAGTGAGGCTGACTCGGGCAGTGGCAGTCAATGAGCTGTTCAATTAAGCACCTGTACCCACGCAGTGATGACTCTTTCTCGTGCGGAAGAACAGTACTGCGGGACAGCGAGCAGGCGACGACTTCACAGCTGCCATGTAAGCATTACAAAGAAATTGAATCATGCAGGACGTGACTTTGAAACTTCAAAAGCCTTGATTGCGCCAGGAACACTGAAGTCGGGTGGTATGTACAACTTTCTCTCGTCTGAAACGAAGCCTACATATCTTCAGACGCAGTGGCACCTGTGATAATTTCGACCAGTTCTCCGGTAATGACCGCCTGTCGGGTTCTGTTGTACAGGATGGTGAACTTGCCGATCATGTCTCCGGCGTTCTTGGAGGCGTTCTGGAAGGTCAACGTCAGTATTACCAACACAGCGGGAATAGCATGTCTACTCACATCCATAGCATTCCGTCTGGCAGATTGTTCACAAGCATGTCCTTCCGCAAGAGCCCAGTAAAGAGAGTTGGCCAAAGAATATTCCCTCAAGTTGGGAAGCATCTCGTCATCGATTTCGAATGCGGCGAAATTGGGAGATTGGGTGATGGCCTCCTCTGAATAGGCCTCGATGATCGTTGGCTCGTAGCTCTGAGCATTGACGAATTTGTTGTAAAGGATCTTGATGCTGGCATATTCTTCCGGGAGCAAGACAAGTTGGTCGGCAATAGCCTGCGCATCGGCAAAGCTGGGAACGTCTTTGCCAATGCCAGCGAAGCTGAGCACGACATTCCTGCCATTGGAGCGACCAAGCTGAGCCTTGCACTTCTCGCCGACAATGGCAAGGTCGAGGCCAGAGTCGTTTTCGAGCATGCGGCGAGTGGCGCGTGAGAGACCGGAATGGATACCACCACAGAGACCTTTGTCCGAGCTGGCAATCACCAGCAGGGTCTTCTTCTCTTCCAAAGGCTTGGTCTCGGCCTCTTCAAAGACCTGGTTCGACGTTTGGCCATAACGTCGAGAGTCGGTCATAGCCTTCTGAGCGCGGGTGAGCTTGGTCGAGGCCACGATCTTCATGGTCTTTGTGATTTTTTCAATATTGCGAATCGACTTCAAGCGGCCTGCAAGCGATTAGATATCGGAGCTACCATGCGTTCTGCCCATCGTACCCTCGATCTCGCGTAGAGTGGCATATCCGGCGACTTGGGGGGCGGCCGTCCTGTAAACCGGTTAGCACCAGGGCAAGCTCCTGCAAGGCCGAGTCAATGCGATGAGCTCACCTTGCGACGGCAGCGGTGCCTGCCGCAAGGGCAGGTCGTGCAGCTCTGGACAGCATCATGATGAGGATTGCTGGCCGCGAAGCTGTCAATGGGCGGTTACGAGGGATGCAATGAAGAGAGGAGATTCGCTTGCGGTGCATCAAACCGTCCAAAACTGAGGTTCCGATGAGAGCTGGCGGATTGAGTCGCGCTAGGCCGCTCTCAGTTAGTGTGTTTTCAACCGTGGTGGAATTGTGGAATTTGAGGGCGACTCCCTGCGAGGGCCATTTTGGAGTCTGAGAGTTCAGTGAGTGGAACTCAGGCTCGCTTTAGCCTCACGAAACGGACACGACTGGCTGGCTGGCTTCTGCTCTTCCTCGTCTTCCTCTCGGCTTCGTCCATTCTTCACATCTCCCTCTCTCTTCTACCACTTCTCGTCACTGTCCGCTCTCTACTCTGTACTTCAACTCGCACTCCCGACATTCCGCCATCACCTCCATTCGCCCAGCTCACCTCAGGGATTGCTGCTACCATTTAGTTCGGCCCATCATTCCGACTATCCGAGGCGCGTTCTGGAGGTCTTTTCGATCCTTTGCCTCTTACTACCGTTCCTCTCCTGCTATACTAAGGTCCTGCCAACACCTAAGGCCTACGGGCACCAAATCACCGCGGTACATTTCGAACCTCACGCGAATCATGTCTTCTTCGGACGATGACATACCGCTCGCCGGCAATAGAAAGTCAAATGGCACAAACGGAGGTATGCTCTCCTTTTACACACACTTCTCATGTTCTCCAGGCAGCTGCGTCTCTTGCTCTGCCTGACGCTTGAGCCATCCCTATCTCATCGCATCGTACATCTGACAATGCAAATAGTCGCACCGCGTTTGTCTGCGGACAAGATCCCCTCCTCCGTCGATGCTACCTTGGATCGCCAAATTCCTTCCAACGGCAATGTAATGCCAGGTATCTCGCTAGCACATGGCGAGGTCAAGGTGGAAAACGGATCACCTGCAGACGACAAGAGTGACCTTGTCAACGGCGCTGGAACGGGAAAGAGGAAGTCCAGGGAGAGTGCCACACGACCCGCTTATGCCGACGCAGAAAGCAGTGATGATGATCTACCACTCGTATGCGACCCTGTCAAGCTGGACCTGTCTTTGCGAAAGATCACATAGGCTGATATGCATACAGAGCAAAAAAAGAAGGACGTCGACAGCT
Source organism: Cladophialophora yegresii CBS 114405 (assembly GCF_000585515.1). NCBI lineage: Eukaryota > Fungi > Ascomycota > Eurotiomycetes > Chaetothyriales > Herpotrichiellaceae > Cladophialophora > Cladophialophora yegresii. Next base: position 147,796 of record NW_006913049.1, on the reverse strand, counting down.
GTTGAGTCCGATTCAGACGATGCCCCGCTCATGGCCAAGGCAAAAGCGAATGGCAAAGTCGTGAAAATGCCTCCGCGACTCTCCGCCCATCAGATTGGTGAAGATTCGGACTCGGACGTCCCTCTGGGCCAAAAACTCGCCAAGCAGAAACAGAAAATTGAGAAGGCTGCCGAGAAGGAGGCTAAGCAAATCCGAAAGGAGGAGAAACAGGAGAGCGCAAAGGCTCCCAAGAAAGCTGTACCGGCGAAAAGAGTGAAGAAGGAAGAGTCCAGCGATGATGAAAAGCCTCTGTCGAAGCGTGCACCCATCAAGAAGGCTAAAGCCGAAGCCACTGGACCCGCCAAAAAGGTCAAGTCGCAACCTGCCTCAACCACCAAAAAGACAGCCGCCGCATCCAAATCCGTCAAGAAGGAAGAGAGTGCCGATCCTGAAGACGAAGAGGATGACGAAGAAGCTGTCAATTGGTGGGAGGATCCGACAAAGGGTGACGGCACAAACAAGTGGGAGACTCTGCAACATAGCGGTGTTGTCTTTCCTCCACCTTACAAGCAGCTGCCTAAGAACGTCAAGATGAAGTACGACGGGGAGCCCCTGACACTTCACCCGGATGCCGAAGAAGTTGCCGGTTTCTTCGGCAGTATGCTCAACTCCACTCACAACGTCGAGAACCCAACCTTCCAGAAGAACTTCTTCCATGATTTCAAAGAGATTCTCAAGAAGACTGGCGGTGCCAAGAACAGAAACGGCGAGAAGGTGGAGATTAAGGAGTTTTCCAAATGCGACTTCAAGCCAATCTTCGAGCACTACGAGGCCGAGAGGGCAGCCAAGAAGGCACTTTCTAAAGAGGAGAAGAAGGCTCTCAAACAAGAAAAGGACGAAGCTGAGGCACCGTACATGTACTGCATATGGGACGGTAAGAAGCAAAAGGTGGGGAACTTTCGAGTCGAACCTCCTGGCCTGTTTCGCGGCCGCGGCGACCATCCCAAAACTGGCCACGTCAAGACCAGAGTCATGCCTGAACAGATCACCATCAACATTGGTAAGGAGGCCACAGTGCCAGTCCCGCCCGAAGGACACAAATGGAAGGAGATCAAGCACGATAAACAAGGCACTTGGCTAGCTATGTGGCAAGAAAACATCAACGGCAACTACAAGTATGTCATGCTGGCTGCAAATTCGGACATCAAGGGTCAAAGTGACTACAAGAAGTTTGAAAAGGCCCGCGAGCTGAAAAAGCACATCGACCGCATCCGCAAGGACTACCAGAAAGATCTGAAGGCAGAGCCGACCGTCGATCGCCAGAGGGCCACTGCTATGTACCTGATCGATCGATTTGCGCTAAGAGCGGGCAACGAGAAAGGAGACGATGAGGCTGACACCGTCGGTTGTTGTTCGTTGAAGTACGAGAACGTTACCCTACGCCCACCCAACGTTGTCATCTTTGACTTTTTGGGCAAGGACAGCATTCGCTTCCACGAAGAATTCGAGGTAGATCCGCAAGTTTTCAAGAACCTGAAGATTTTCAAGAGGCCGCCCAAGCACGAAGGCGATGATCTTTTCGACCGCCTGACCACCAGCGCGCTCAACAAACATCTCAAGAGCTATATGGACGGCCTGACCGCCAAGGTCTTTCGTACGTACAACGCCTCGTACACCATGTCTCAATTGCTTTCGGAAATGAAGTCGGAAGGCTCTCTGGCCGAAAGAGTCAAGGACTACAACGATGCCAACCGAAGGGTCGCCATTCTCTGCAATCACAAACGTACTGTGGGGGCCGGACATGCAGGTCAGATGGAGAAGTTGGGCGAACGAATCAAAGGTCTCAAGTACCAGCAATGGCGCATGAAGCAGATGATGATCGATGTGGACCCTAAGATCAAGAAGAAGAAGGGTACTGAATACTTCGAACTGCCTGACGACATTGATGAAGCATGGATCCTGGAACACCAAGCATTCCTGGTTGAGCAAGAGAAGACCAAGATCACCAAGAAATTCGAGAAAGATAACGAGAAGCTCAAAGCTGAAGGCGAGAAAGAGATGAAACACAAGGACCTTGAGGAACGTCTCAAGGCTGCGACAGAGCTGGAGAAGAAGTTCAAGAAGGAAAACAAAACGAAGAAGGTCGAAGCCGAGGGCAAGTCTCCGTCAGTCGAGAAGTACGAGGAGCAGATCAAGAAGCTGGACACCAGGATTGCTACCATGGCGATCCAGGCAGAGGACAAGGAGAACAATAAAGAGGTGGCATTGGGCACTTCGAAGATTGTAAGTGTCACACGAGCTTGTGATTCGTTGAGACCATCTACTGACTGTTTACCACTCAGAACTATATTGATCCGAGATTGACGGTCGTCTTCAGCAAGAAGTTCAACGTGCCCATCGAGAAGTTCTTTTCGAAGACCTTGCGGGAAAAGTTCGAGTGGGCCCTCAAATCCGTCGACGAGAATTGGACTTTCTAGGCCGACCATGGGCGCCCCGTAAGGCAATGGCATTCCTTACTCGAAGTTCAGCCCGAAGCTCGATGCAACCACACAAACACCCCGGTCTTTACAGGAGATCTGCAAATCTACCAACGCAACAAGCCACATAGACTTGTCCAACGACTTTCAACTGCCATATGCATATGACCATTGACGAGACGACTTCACGCGGCACAATAGTCAGACTCGAACGACCATCACTCCGAGACTTGGGGTGACTCCTCTGAATCGAACACCCCTCGTTCGCTCCCCTCTGATTCAAATCACTATCGTTGTTTTTGGAGACTTTTGAAAAGCTCGACCAGACAGTGCACCGCACTGTCTGTCTCTCATCCAGCATCGCAAAGAGGCGTGGGTGGCATGGGATGGCATAGGTAGCGTTGCGCATCCATATCAGCAGCATACATACTCCGTACTTAGTTGCAAGAGCTAGAGATCTAGAGCTAGAACTACCTCGCACATCGCACAGAATGAGCATTCATTTATCGTTCAGCGTAGTCACATTTCATGCCTTTCTATCTCAGTCTACGAAGTCCGGAATATCGTTCGCTGAGTCCTTTGTAACTTTTTCGACAGAGGCAAGATAGCCACATCTCAACCTTTCACTGATTCCCCTTGATCAGCCTATGTCCTCTCACCATGCAGTTGTGTACGCGGGCTTCTTACTCAAGCTATGTTGGACTCGAATAGGCGCTTTCAAAGTCTGGCATGGTTATTAAAGAGCATATCGGATTGAAAAGTCTCATAGCTCAGCTAGAAAGGAAAAGACACCATCTCGAGCATTCAGCCCCTGTCTGATCTGTACAATTACTTAGCTGGCCGGCATGATCTGTTCAGCCTGGACACGCAGCACTGTACTCCACCATGGAACCCTTATGACTCCTTGTGCCCGCCGCGGTGAGATGACTCCTCAGGAGACCCTGCTCGCGTCGGCGGCGGGATTAGTCGTCAGGGGACAAAGTAGAGGCACAGGCCCATGGCACTGCATCGGGAAAGCCTTGCTTGCTCATCAAACCCAGGCCAGCCCAGTCCTTCAGTGCGCACTCGCTTCATTCTGCCCAGGTCATCCAGCCCTGCTGCATCCTCTCAACCCGCCGGCCAATCCCTTCCTCACATCCTTTGCTTCCTGTCCGCGCAATGCATAACACAATTTGTTCAAAACACGACTTGAAAAGCAGAAATGCAGATATGCATAAGGAGATTCGTCAGAGTGGTTCGTTCAACGATTGTCGTCAAGGAGAAAGTGAGTGGGAAAGTTAAACGATTGATGACCTTCAAAGATGTAAGGTTCAGCCGATGAACCAGAAGTGAAAATATGCCGTCCGTGATGTTGTGCGCGTGCACGTGGGTCGTTCTCGTTTGCCGAATGTGCGTCCTCAGTGTTCCCCCTGTGCTAAGTATCAAATATCCTCCCTGGAAACCCGTGCTGTGGTTGCTATTGCTTGCGCTTTCCAATGTTCCTTTCCACTGTGAGGTGAACCATTGACTCTAAGATCTGAGAGGTGGTTGGTAGAGTGCGTTCTGGGAAGCATGGCCAGTGTAAGCGGTGAAATGATGCCGCAAGGCCAAGCAGATTCCGGCCAGCTTTCTTGGGAATGCGCCGAGTGGTGGCGTCCTGAGCAAAAACCAACTTCAGAATCTTCCCAGAGGCTGAATAAGAGACGCGTAGTCGCGCCCCGTAACCGGGACAAGAGGCAATCGGAAACGACAGTCGTGATCGATAATGGCTCTGGTATCTCGAATGAACTCCCCTTCCCTGTAGCAGACTGGCAGACATGAAGGTGGAGAGGGAAAGCCGCCCTGTAGAGACGATTGTGTGGCTAGAAGAAGCAGTAGTCGGCAGCATGCGACGGTAGTTGGCGTGTCCTGGCGTGAGCCCGTCTCTCTGTAATGTTCAAGATTGAAGGACAAAAGAAAAGTGAGGATAACCAGATGACTATTCCAGCAAGACCAGCAAGCCTGAGTGAAATGGAAAAGATCCCCCTTCCCGACTCGACCATGACCCCTTCCCCATCATCAGGCCAAAGACAACGCTTGCTAAACTGGCAGACCCTCGGTATGCAGAGACAAAGGAAAGACAGGCAAAAGAACGTCGATGCGAAATGGAGGTCCAGGCTTAGCCGGTATCCTCCTCGCCATCATCGTCATCATCGTCTTCTGCGCTTTCGCTGGCGACCTTCGACCTCTTGCTGGGTGTCTCGTTGTTGCTGGTCCCAGCCTTTCTCTTCGTACCCGACGTCGCCTTGTCGGGCTTATTGATGACCGGGGTACCGTTCTCACCCCCTTCGCCTTTCTCCAGTGCGGCTACTTCGTCTGCGGTCAGAAATCGACCACCGGGACCACGAGGTCTGCGCATAGCATGATTGTGTCTCGACTCGTGCAGATAAGGTTTCCGGCCCTTGGAGGTAAGGCGGAGCTGCTCCTCTAGCTTCTGTCGGGCAACGCGCCGTTTCAGGATGCGATGAAACTGCTTCGCATTGACATAGAGGGGAGACTCCTCAGCCCCTCCACCTGATATCTCCTCTTGTGCCTGAACAGGCTGCTGTGGGGGAGGCATGGCGGGTGGAACAGACTGTCGAGGCAAGGCATGATTCATGGCGGGCTGAGACACCTGTCCATGAGGGCTCGTGATATGCTGGCTCATGCGCCTTTGCGCATTCATCTGTCCCGCCTGAGGCATGCTTACAGTCGACGGGAGAGGCGGCATTTGTCCTACAGGGTTAGAGTCAGTCGATGAATTTTTCCCAAGTGGCGCAGATGGCGGCGTCTACTGACCTGATGCCGCTGCTGTGGCCATGGCCGCAGCCTGAGTGGGCGATATGCCATAGCCTTGTGACATTCCTGCATTGACACCATATTGAGGATAGCCCATTGGTTGATGGACCCCGGCAGCCGGTTGAGGCTGATAATGGTTCTGGGTCTGAGAAGGAAGGATAGGAGATGCTTGATTCGGATTGTGTTGTTGCATATGCGATTGAGGACCCGATGGTGACTGGAGAGAGCCGGGGCCGGCGCTCTGTGGCGACGTCTGATAGCCTCCCTGCAGATGAGGATGTTGAGTATGCTGCTGATACTGCGGCGGGTACTCCATGATGAATACGGATCAGAGATGATGCTTGAATGGCTCGCTATGATACTTCAGTGCAGGGCTAAAGAAGAGAGGTTCTCGGCCCGTGTAAGGTGACTTGAGGGTCGCCTCAGCTGTCGCGCGTACGGAAAGACGCAGGCTCCCGAAGGCTAAGCTGGGCAGTCAACAGGTCCGGAGAGGCGTAACGGTGATAGCTGGATAGCTGAGACGCGCTCTGGGGCCGCTGTGCCTTGAGATTTTGCCGTGAAGGCAGCTCGACTCTCTGATAGGAGGGCCTAGCAGCGGCAGGTTGGAGCCTGGTCCCTTGCGTTAGTTGCTAGCGCAGCTCCTGCCAGTCACTGGATCACTGACCTAATTGTTGGCAACGCAGGTGATGGTGACTTGCTCTCGAGGTGTCAAAAGTGGTCTGAACCCAGCGGTCCACTCACTATATTGACGGAAGACACGGTCAACAAATGAGGCGGGTCAAGTCCAGGATGGCCGGCTGAGTTCGCCTCGAATTGGGCTTCGGTGCAGGAAAGCTGGGGTCTAGCGCTTTGATGAGTTGTCACTTCTGCTCGAGGCAGGACGAGTGTGGCGCGGGATGGATGACGATGCGTGGCCCAGACGTCACACTGTCGCCGTGGATTCCAGCTCTTGCCTCACTCCCGCGGCCGCGATCACTGTTGTTGTTGTCGTCGACGCGTTCTGGCAGTGCTCCAGCTTTCCAGAAGCTTGGATATGACGCGCCGCGCAGCCTGGATTGGATTGTTGGAATCGCGGCGACTGCGAGGAATGATTCGAGGGGCGCGCGGAAGGAAGGTGAGCGGCGATTCGATTGCTAGATTGATAGACTACGTACTGCGCACACAATGGGTCAGTATTGGCTCTGGTAGAGCGCAGCGTCGATTATTGGAGGACGGGGCTGGGTGGGCATGGTTATGTAGCAATCGATTGGAGAGTGCGCCTGCAGTGATGTGTTGGCAAGTCCATGCAGCTCACCTCTTAGTCTCCGTGTCCCACAGTCAAGGCACTCCCGATGCTGGGCAGCTGGGGGTTCTATTCCTGTATGAATGATGAAATTCCCGGTCTCGATCGTGGAGGAGTTTGCGATTTGTTCTTTTCCTGGATCAGCCGTGGTTGCTGCCCAAAACGTGATGCGACAGCCGCGGGAGTTGGGGTTGCTGCCCACAATGAAGCTGTCAGGTTCTTCAAATCTGATGGCGCCGGGCGCAACTATTCGTGCGCGACGTCGACGACGATGATGTTCTAGGCAGCACTTGACGCGTTGTTGCCGACGGCGACAAGGTCAAAAAATGCTGTTTGTGCTGCAAGCGCTTGTGCTGGTGATAACCGCTCGGCAGTGCACTGCTGAGGGAGGCCGGGGAAATGATGGAGTTTGGATTTTGGGGAACAGAATGGCGGTCGGTCCGTCAACGATCGGTGACGGACGTCAGGCGCGTTGTGGTTTGTGTTGCAGTGTGATGGAAGAGTGCCAGCGGTGAGGGCGGGTCGTTCCCACGGTGAGTAATGGGCGAGGTAGCAGCAGTAGTAGTAGCGTAGTTCGCAAGAGTGGGCGGGCTTGCAGATTGCAGAGCTGGCTGAAGTGACTGGGGTGATGGCTGTCGGGCTGATGGGTGGCTTGCTTGCTCGCTTTGCTTCGGGCTGATGAGATCACAGCGCGGCAGGACGCACAACCCTCAGTGTCGCGAGGTTCTGCTCAGCACTGTTTGATCTGTTTGATATGCCTGATGCGCGCAAGGCTCTACAGCTATACTCGACGCTGAATGATGATAGGTGGTTGTTATTTACCAGGAACGTGGATCGTGGAGAGGGCAGTCGAATCAAAATGTGATGCGGTGAACCAGTAACGACCGGCGACGAGTGTAGGCTCAGAGCCGCCTGGCCTGGGGTTGGTTCGGTCTTTTCTCTGATCACTTGTCGCGCTCTCTTGTGACACGCCAGCCCTGGGACCGGGACCCACGTGAAAAGACCGGCCTGATGTCTTGCGTGTTGCGTGCTGCCGTAGCGAGAAACGGTATTTTTTTGAAGTGATGAGTGGACGAAGGACGACTGCGAACTGGGTTTGATTGGGTGCAGCCTGGAGGTGAAACGAGGGCTATTGGGCGACAAAGAGGGAGGAAGAAGAGTGAGAGAATATTGGCTGGAGGGCGGAAAGTGGGAGACCGCTCACGCTGCTGATCTGCCCAGCCCGGCACTCGTCGGCATCGGCGACCTGCAAAAACTCTGTTCGCTAGTGCCGCCCAGCCCCGCTTTTCTTTCGCTTGCAATGTCTGGTTGAGGCAGGAGCCAACCACCATTTCATCTCGTGACCATGCCGATCCACTTGATCACTATACCTCTCTGGGCCTTGGACCGCACATGCAATTTTGAGTAGCGCAGAATTGGGTATTACTGCCGACGAACGCACGAGAATTCGATTTACCTTCTACACGGTAGTGTGCACAGTACGATGGACCTGGCCGAGGGGAGTGTGAAGATGATCTCTAGCGGTAAGAAATCATACCAGAAGTTGTTGTGCTGCCGGGCGCGCAGTCAAATCAATAGTAGGAATGCTACGTCATGTGACCGTCCCGATCCTTTGCCCGTTCCTGGTCAGAGACGCTTCCTTGACCCGACCAGAACCAGCCGTGCCAGCCACCCTCGTGAAGCAACAGGACGCCTCGCATCAGAGCACTCAACGCACTCCCTCCCGCGTCTCATGTGTCAGCAACAGCGTCGCATGCTTTGCGTCGCTTAACACGCCAGTATGACGTGCCGGAAGGCCGTATCGACGCCGTCTCCGCTCCTCGCCCAATCCGGTTATCCTGACCGCTATATACCCAGGTACGTACCGAGTACGGAGTATGCTCAGCCGTGGGTCGTTACTAGCAGGTGCTCTGTACGGAGTAGACGGTCGCGCTTCCTCATGATGCTCGAAGCCTGCTGAGACCATACTAGTCGCGCCCAGTCTGCCTTAAGGAATTCGTGGAGTCCCAATCAGCTCCTCTCGGTTCGTGGAATATCTCTATTCCACCAATTAGGCATTCGATCAGTCGTATTCTCGTAGCTTCCTGCGGCCTGCTTTCTTTGTCTTGCCAATCAAAACCACCAACCGCCTCTTTTTGTCTAGCAAGGGTTTTGATTCGCTCTCAGAACCGAAATTCAGCATGTTTCTTCACTCTACCTAAGCATCAGGAGACCACTTGCATCAAGCAGGACGCTGTTTCTAGAGCTTTGGCTCCGCCGGATTCATGTGACAGCTGAGACGAAGCGCAGGTCGGAATGAGAGGTTCCAGTCCCCTGCCGAGGACGTTGAGCCTGGTCTCAATTCACATGCTCGAATGCACATCTCCGAACCAATCCCATCGCTTGTGAAGCATTCAGCCTGTGTTTAGTGCGTATATGCATGTGGTCGTAAGTTTCTGACCGAGACAAGTGCGCCTTCGCGTGATCTGGCCGTGTCGTATTCTCGTGCTGTTCTATGTTTCTGCGTGCGATAAAGATAGGGCGTCCCTTTTGACTAATACCAAACATCAAACAGTCGTCCTTTCGAGGAAGTCGTGCTTAGTCGCTCAGCACAGCTCTCAACATGGCCAAGAACGGCTCCCTCAATTTCAGAATCTCGCTGACCTCGGGCTTGACAGGCTCACCAGCGCTCCTTCTGAGCTTGTCTTGAGCCTTCTTTCGTCGGCGGCGTTCGGCGGAAATTGGGTCGAGATCATCTTCTGCGGATTCTTCTTCGGAGTCGAACTCATCTTCTTCATCCGAGATGCGGAGGTCCATCAGATCACCCTGGGAATATGTCAGTGTACAGCGTCGATATCTGGAAGATAGGTTCTGAAGCAACGAAAAGTAGGCTGCTGCTCACCTCATGTAGCCCGAAGTCACTGCTCTTAAAGTTACCTCCAGGCATCCCGGTTGAATCCTCTGACAGACTCGTCCCCTCCGCCGCCATCTTCTGCCTCGTTTTGTCGCTGTGCCACTTTTTCCTCGCCGTTTGCCACGCGATCAGCTCGTCAACCTCCCGAATCACAATCTCCCGATTCACGGTGCCCATATCTAGCGCTCCCTGGAGAATGGCGTTCATATCCAGCTTACCACCAGACTTCGGTCCCTTGCGGAGGAACTCGAGGATACCCTCAATCCAGGCCATCAATGCAGTGAAGAGGCCGTTATCGTGCGTATGAACTTCGTGGATGAATTTGTACAAGTTGTGCTGATGTCGAGCACAGAGATCGATGAATGACTGTACTGTTTGGTTTGGATCTGCGGAGACGTCTTGTCTCTGGGCAATCTCAACCGTCTTAATGGTGTCATCGGCAAATACTGCAAAGTCTGTAATGCTGCCGTAGACGTTGGCCGATTTATAAACTCGGACGAGAGGCTCGTAGAATATCGTGAAGAGGTCACGGAATAGCTGTAAAGTGTTCGGCTCCTCGATCATGGCAGCCATCATAGCCTTGTCCCGTTGGCGTGTCATTAACTTGAGAAGCTGTTTGAGATGGGAGAACATTTCAGCGCCTTGCTGGAGTTCTTCGTCGTCATTCTCTACTGCGCTGTTCCAAGCAACCCAAGCATTGTAGACGCGCTGGATCTGTGGCGCCGTGAGTTCTGGTTGGAACTGCTCCGATCGAAGAATGGCAACAACAACGTCGACCTCCTCCTTCTGCGCCTCGGTGCGGACGGCAGTTTTCGTCTCCTCGGGACTGTCAACGAAAGCCTTGATCTTGTTCGTCAGGACGTGGTCTCCCACTTTGGCAATCATATCGTCAATGGGCTTCTGGAATTGCCGTATCCCATCATTGAGGGTCTGCGAGAATATTCTTTGCAGTAACGACCTCGTACCGAACGGCTGAGCAAGGAACAGATCCAGAACGGCCGACATGACTGCAGCAGGATTTGCTATCCGTATCGCATTCTTCAGTACTGTATATGGCACCAGAGAATGGATCCGTTTCGCTTGCGCAAACAATTCAGGAGAATTGTCCTCGGCCAAGAATAAGTGGTAGATTGTTGCTGCCACCTCTATCCTCAACCATTCTGCGAATTTCTGATACTCTGGGCTCAGATCCTCGATTTTTTCCTTCTCGCGTATCTCGGCAAAGAGCTTGGTAAGTCCATTAGCCTCCACAATGTTCCTGCGGAACGTCTCCATGTACGTGTCAAGCTCCGCCGCCCGCTTTCTGGCGATATCGTAGAATTTTCTCTGCTCTTCGAGGCGTCGAGCATCCATTTCCTTCCGCCGTGCGATATCCTCTTGTTCTTCCTCATTCAACTGTATCGGCTGAAGGGTCAGAAAATCAGTCATAGATCGTGACTGTGCGATGTTCGGATTCTGCAAGAGAGTTCGTAAGAAGGCTCTCAATGATACTCTCTGATCTTCACGATGCAACCGCACGGCTTGTGGACCTGGACTGGGACTCCTTTCTCTTGACAAACTCATACGGGGCGAGGACGATGATTTGGGTGAGCCACCTCCCGGGTTAGGGCTGAGGGAATTGCCCGACTTTAGGCGTCGGTGGAGGGGTAGGAAATTCCTTCCAGGCTCTTCCAGGCTCGCTTCTGTAGATGCAGAGGATACTGACTCTGCATCGTTGTCCCCAGACGGCATGACCGAGGCGAAGGTGGAGGACTTGTTCTTTCTGGGCAAAGGAGGAAGGACCTTGCCAGGCATCTCAGTGCGTAGCCTTTTGTGTAGCCTCACAAACTCCCCGTACCGTCTACCGATGAAGATTTCTGGCTGATTGGGTCTTTTGACTCGTAGCAGAAATTCTGCATGCTGGTGGTACCGGACCGTTCGCTTAACCGACGTGATTCTGACGCCTGCGACGTTGACGTCCCACTCATTGATATAATTACCCTCGGGTATATTCACGACCAGGCCTTGCTCATTGGCACCGCGGTCAACCACCTCCATCTCGGCAAAACGTATCCTCTCTTCATAGCCCGAGGCGGTTGGCAGCCCAGACACCATCATCAGCTCGACCAGCTTCGCGGACTTTTTCGCCAGCTTCCTCCTCTTGGTCTCTTCCAACCTGTCTTCTGAAGAGGATATGTATTTGCTGGCGAAGGACTCGAGGAAGGTCTGTAGTTTGTCCTGCCAAAACTCCTTCTCTTTCGCTTGGTTGAGGAAGGGAAATTTGCGGACATGGTTAACAAAAATGTACCGTAGGATGGGCAGCTCCGAGTCCATGGGCGAGACTTCGCCATACTGGGAACGGAAGGGAGCCCCAAATCGTTGAAGGGCAGTGGGAGTACTGAGTTCCGCGATCTCATCCGAGACCTGGCGAGAGATGAGTTCTCGCTTGAGATAGTGCTCTTGCTTGCCCGTCAGCAACTGTCCCGGCGCCGGTGTTGAGCCTGTCGATGGAGCCGGAGCATTGCTAGGAGCATCAACCTTGATCTGGGGTGCTTTCACGTCTCCATTCGCTGTGGGAACAGCAGCGACGTCGGCCTTCGAGCCGCCATTTGTGACCGCATCGTAGGTTGACATGATGTTTGCGCTAGGAGAGGGAGGGCACAGCGGATAGACGGAATACGAAGGTGTCGTCCTCAGCCAAACGGACGGGCTCACCCTGCAGCATATATTCTCACAAAAGTTGGAAAAATCAAAAGTCCGCTCTGTTACGTGGCCTGGCTTGGAGTGACGAGCAGCAGCTGCGTCCGGAGGCTCACTTCCATGTCATGGGGTAAAGCTTGTCTGTTGACAGGTGATCATCATCGCTCGTGGCTTTGAAGAAGCTAGTCTAGTTGACCGAGGACTACGAGACGACATGCATGACTGGATCGTCAACCCGGTGTCACAGCCACTGTTGTTGCTCTCATGGCTGAGCATCCAGTGCGTTTCAACTTTTTGGCGGCGGCCATCGAGGTTGCAGGATGACTGCGTCATGGGGGGGCCGCGGCAGGAACAGGCTCGCACTTGGCAGGGCAGGTGGTCGCGCCGTATGACTCGATATGGCCAAGTGAGGTGGCTCTTGAGGCTTGTCGGATTGTGAGTCCATGGATATCGATCCTTTGTACTCCGTATTCAGCCTGCCTCGCACAGTTTGACTACCTTTTGTACATCGTTCACAGGGAGTTTACACGTCCGCATTCCTCACAAGGTGCGACCCTGAAAGACCTCGGAGGACCGCACCTCGACTTTCAGAAGCCCCGCATAGCAAGCCTCCAGGCCCCATTTTCTCCTTACAGAGTGTACACCAGCTTCTGCCCGCTGACTTTGTCCTTTCTCAGCAGATCGAGACCTTCCAGGACTCCTTCTAAACCTTTGCCCACCTTGGGCGGGTGAACCTTTAACTTGCCTTCCGCAAGAAGAGGTTCGACAGCCCTGACCCACTTCTTCATGAACTCGAAATCACCCTCGTTAGCCGAGCTTTTGAACATTGGTTTATCTGTAGGCTCCCCAGTCGCCGTATATCCCATGGTCATTGTTGTCGTGACGTCTTTGCGTGGGAAGTCGACCTTCAAGATAGAGCCGTATCTGCCACCAGACGAAATCACCTCCGAACAAATCTTTGCAGTCTTCGGCAGAGCGATCGTGTCCCACACGTAGTTGAGTTCCCCTTTGGTATATTCGTTGATCTTGGTTGTGACTTCGGGGTCATTGTAGTCGAAGGCAGCCTCAGCTCCCAGGGACTTGACCAGATCGAAGTTTCGTGGCGAACAAGTGGTGATGACTCGATACCCCGCCCTGCAGAGGTGAGTATTTCTCGAGTGCAGCCGTGCTGGATTTGACTTACAGCTTCGCGAACTGGATGCCTAGAGTACCAGTCGCCGAGCTTCCACCATAGATGAACACGAACTCTCCCTTTGTCGACGGGTCAGTCGGCCAGTTCAACCCGATCTTCTGAAACAGTCCCTGTCCGCAGGTGACCACACCCACGCCTAGCGTTGCGGCGTCTTCGAACGACATGTTCGCTGGCGGATGCAGTTGAAGGTCGGCCTTGACCGCGATTCTCTCTGCAAACGCCCCGTCCTCGGGCTGCAGCGAGTTGCCGCCGTGCGCGAACCCGGCAATCCGATCTCCAACTTTCCAAGGTGTCTCATATCCGGTGCCTGTTTCTGCAACCACGCCGGCCCAGTCACATCCTGCCAGGCAGCCTTTCGTGTTGATTTTGTCAATGTGCTTCCAGTCTGTGGGATTCAGTGCGACGGCCTTCACGTCGGCAAGAATATAACCCGGTCTCGGCTTAGGATAAGGCCGGTCAGTGACCAGAGATGCCTTGCCAGGCTCTCCATCCATTACTATGGCCTTCATATTGAGGATCTTGTCTGGTCTGTCGTCTAAAGGATGAGAGATGGTATGTATGCTCTGGCATGGGACAGACTTGCGCGAAAGATGGGGGACCGCAGAGTGATAAGTGTTCAAGGGCGGACTCTGGTTCCACTTACCCAAGCCCGCGGGCGTCGATTGGAGATCCTCGAACACTTTTGATTTAAAATCAACGGCCCTGGACGAACCTCGGGACAATACGTCAAGAGGCCTTCGCTGATAAAGTGAGTACTGGTGACGTTCTTGCAGCACCCACGGTTACAGACTCCACTGTACGCTCGTACAAGCATAACTGTTAGTCCTGTGTATAAACCAGGTCGCAGCAAGATCCCGACACGAATTCACTGGTGTACAAGTACGTAGGATTTTCGTGGTCGAAGCTGCTGTAGCAAGTGACTGGAGAGACTGGTCGGTCAATCGACGTCGAGAACAGCAGCTTAGCCAGTCGCTTCCACGATAACCTAAGGCCTTTACTGTAAATGCAGAGGCGGCTTTTGTGACAGATGCTTGTGAGGTGCCGTCGATTTGTGCACAGCTAATTGGCATAAAGCCAGTCATGTTATGTCTGTAACGTAGTCGAACCTCGCGTGTCCCGAATCAGTATGCTAATATCCCCGCTGCGGCCGTAGCAAGAATCGGTGGAGCAAGAAACGGATTCTGCTGGAAGAAGATTCACTTTGATTGAGCACCTTTTGAAATTACAGGAATCTAGATCCGGCGATAACCGCCATGCTAGACGCACGACATTGCCCCGCACTAATCGGCCAGGATCGGCCTAGCACAGCCTCGTGCTTGCCCGCGCAGCCTTGCTCAGAACTTTTCTTCAGAATCTGAGTTGTACTCGACCTGACCAGTCATCTTTCTCAATCCTCTGCACTTTTGCATTCTCACTCACGCACTCCCTCACTCAATATACGCTCGGCTCTTCTTGCGCTTCTCCGCCTTTCTCATTTGGACTCCGTCTGACCATGGTGCGCAAACTCAAACACCACGAGTCCCGCCTCCTCCGCAAAGTCGACCTCCTCACCTACAAATCCGATGGACCCTCGCACCGCGAAGCCGCAGTCCGGCGACGCTACCACCTCAACCACCAACTAGACTACTCGAAGTACAACGCCTTGTGCGGTCGACTGAGGCAGCTCGCCCACATGCTGAGCAATCTGGACCCGACGGACCCATACCGGGTCGAGATGGAAGCCACCATGTTGGAGAAACTGCACCAGATGGGGATCCTCAAGCAAAATCGCAGCCAAGGCGCCGGCCTATCGAGCATAGAGAAGGATGTTACTGTTTCTGCGTTCTGTCGCCGCCGGTTGGGAATTGTGATGGTGCGGAACGCAATGGTCGAGCATGTCGCCACGGCGCACAAGTTTGTGGAGCAGGGCCATGTGCGGGTGGGAACCGAAGTTGTGACGGATCCGGCCTTTCTAGTCTCTAGGGGCATGGAGGACTTCGTCACATGGGTAGACGGCAGCAAAGTCAAGAGGCATGTTCTGCAGTACAGAGAGAAGCTGGATGATTTCGAACTGCTGTGAGCGGTGCCGCTGGACGCGTTCCTGCAGCGAAACACTGTCCTACAAAACGACAACGGGAGACGTGTGTATAGGAGGCTCAAACAACATTATGAGAACTAAATATGACTGCTGGAAGACACCGCCACAGAAATGACAGTGAGGGGTAACTGCAACCGAAGCCCAGCTGATGAAGAGAATTGCGGACATCCTGAAGGAGGGCTCTTCCGACGACTGCAATGGAGGAGATGTTCTTATCCAGGGCACATTTGCGATCACCTGCGGTGGTCGGACCAGGATGGATGTTCACCTCCGGAGACACATGCATTGCTCGGGCTCCAGGCTCGAAACATGACACCTTCATGGAGCTGTTACGACAGATGCCTTGCGGGGTCCACAGCTCGGCCCATATGAGACTGGAATCATCTCGCAGCAAATGACAGGCGTACACAGCACCTGTACTGTTCGAAGAGTCCCACTTCTCTGGCTCTGAAGCGGTTTTTGGGATGTCGCCGACGACGAAGGCCCCAATCCCACAAAGGATGCCCGCCTCAGATCGATAAAACTAGGTGTCCGCCCTTAAAGGTTCTGACACAAGCACTTGCACAGCTAGGAGAGGTTCGCTTGCGAAAAGAGAGCCACAAGCGGCTAGAATTATGTGGCATATGTACTTGTATGGCAGGATGTCATCAGACCATCTGTAAGACCATCCAGCAGAAGTCGGGTCAAAATCCACGTCACTTGGTTACCAGAACACGGAGGCTGCAACCATGGCAATGCAAAATCTGACAGCATAGACATTCCCCATCATTAAACCCTCCAGCTTATCATGACGGTCATCAGGCCTGTTTGTCATAAGTCGAAGCACGACAGCCAGGGTTTCCTCGTTTTCACCTCCTTCCCCTTCAGCGCCTCCTTGCGAGGCCCATTACTCCTGGGGTGTTCGGCATTGACAATCTCCAGTACGGCCTTCTCGTCGAAAATTCCAAGATCAAGATTGCGCTCTGTCTCATCCTCCGCGTCACTATCGTCATCGTCACTTACGTCCATACGAAATCGGCGCACGCTGTCGCCATCGCAGTCGCCGGTAAAGAATCCTCTCCTGCCATTCCTCTTCCGCAAACACTGGGGCCATACACGGCGCACCAATCCTCGGACCCCGCTGTGGGCACGGTCGATTTTCTCGTACTCGGTGCGCCGGGTGGCGTTGGATGTCCAGGAGATTACCGTGTTGAGCTGTGGTCTCTGCTGTGCTTTGATTGTTGGGGCTGTCTGGGCACGGGACAGGAGGGAGCTGTGCTCGTCCACAGCCGCGTTGAACCCGCATGGTAGTGTTGGGGAACTGTCGACACTGCCTGCTGGCAGGACGTTCGAGTATTCGTAGGCATAAGGGTATCCGATTGGATGGCCCTCGGGATCGGCTGCTGTGGCTAGCCTTGCATCGATTCTTTCACAGACGCGCTGGATACTGTCTGAGTCAACAAGCGAGGCGTGTCGGGTAGTAGTTCTCGAAGTGGCCACACTCGGAAGAGGAGTGATGTCCCTGCTCATGGCCAGCATCCCGTCCAGCGAGGAGAACAACTGGCAACTCTGATGGTGTAGCGTTGCGGAATCTCTGCGATGTCGATGCTTGGGCCTTGACACGCTGCTTCGCCGGCGTGGTATCGGGACGGAATCCTGTCGCAAGGAATTTGGGCGTGATCTAGATTGCGACCTTTGTGAAGAGCTGGATCTTTGAGAACCTGGGGTCTTTGACCGTAGTCTTGTTGGGTTGTTTCCATGGTTTAATATGGCATGCGTGTGCCCGGGATTCTCGTTCAGTTTGGAGATGAGGCCGTTGCAGTTTCGTTTCGTTACAGTTGACCTGGCCGAGTGGAAGGACTCGGCGTCTGATTCGTCACGCCGGTCGACCGTCGTGGTTTTCGTTTCACACTGGTAGCTCATGATTCGTATCGTCGTCATAATCATGCATAAACGTGGACGTAAGAAACAATCGAACCGGGGTTCGAAGGGTGGCCTGGTCTCCTGGAGTCGTAACAAGGGCAAGCTCTGCCACCTCTGGGCCCTGTTTGAAATGCTAAACAAAAAGAGCGAAGACAGAGTGACTGGAACAGGTCGGTGGCGGAATTGAATCGTGGTTCAGTGAGAGGCAATCATCACCAGTGCTCGAGGAAGCGCACGGGTAACGACGACTAGGCGTCGCAGAGCATGAAGGATCCCATGGCACGTCGAATCTTTCCACCGCGATCCCTGTGCCCTCGAAGCATTTTGAAACACGATGTTAAAATATCACAGTCAGAGTTGAAACAAATCCTGCGGAGCAAAGGAAGCGCGGTGCTCGAGCAAATGCCATCTGGATGGACTGGATATCCTAGTTAGCGAGACAAGCCCATTTTCGGAAAAGCACATCTCCTCATGAACGCTGCTGCACGGCTAAGCCTCGAAGGCGAGCACTTTGCCGCCACTTGACGTGGTCGTCTGCACGAGAGATTGGCTGAGAAGCGACGGTGCGCGATGGCTGCAAGGGCGGTTGATGAAGCGGCTGCACAGGCCAGGCGCCTGAGTGGACACCGTCGGCGCCAGATCTCCGACATTATCAAAATATCGAGGTGCCACATGATCAGACATTTGATAAGAGGAGTCGACGGTCTGGTGGACGAGCTAGAGAAGCAGAGTGCAGACGTGGTGAAGAATGGATTGGTAACACGTTCGCCGAGGGCAGCGGCCAAGTGCGCGCAGAGTCTTGATGGGGGCCGCATGGGGCTCTGAATGGCGTCTTGGTGGAGGATCGCACAGCGGCTTCGACGCCCCCTTGCATATTCGAGCTGTACACCGCCATCCTCAGCCAATCAACAGGCCCAAGGTGACCGACTCTGCGTGCCGCACATCCATATGACCCATTCTTGCACGAGATAATTACGGACATACTCCCGATGGTCAGAAGCTGGAGAAAGAAGCATGCTGTGAACGTTCTCGCTGCCACCTCGACGGTCTGCTGACCGCCTTCGGGACGCCACTCAACGACAACACGGACCATGTCGGTCGTTTCCTTTTGATGGCTCGGTGATGGGTTGAAGGTGATCGGAACTACGAAGTACGGACTACGCCTGCCAGCCTCCCGATAGATGTTAACGATAGATGTCAATTCGGGTACCTGTGTCCTGGATTACCGAGCATGCGGCTTGTGCTTCCAATCGTCCCATGACCGCACAATCGCAGGAACAGCCAGAAGCATCGAGACCGCCGTCGCCGCTCCTCCGCATGCGACAGGCACCAGCTGGCTATCCTTGCAGCCTTGTAGATATGACTCCAGGATCCCGGGGATCTGGTCTTTCGCGAACAACTTCCTGATCTCTGTTGCACCAGCGTTGACCACCAACTCGGGCTTGAGCTTCGGGACGTTGTGTCCCAGCCCGGAGATCAAACTGTTGGTGAAGGCGGCTTCTGTCGCGGCGATGAAGATGGATGTGCCGAGGTTCTCCGAGAACAGCGTCAAAGCCGTCGCCGCAACCATATCCTCCGCCCCTGCAGCTGCCTGTTTAGCGATCATGAAACTTGGAGTGCAAGGCCCGCGCCCGTCGCTGTCAGAAATTCGAATCCGATCCAGGAACTTAGACTCGCATCTGCACCCGATGTGTGAACCATGGTGACAGCAATCGTCCCAGCAATGGCGCCGACAACTAGGAAAGGGGTGTAGTGTCACCGGAAGGTGAGAACACCATTGGCGACCATGGTGAAAACTGAAACGCCCGCTACTAGCGGTATCAGACGAAGACCGCTCTCTGAAGCAGAATGGTTGCCGACCGACTGAAACTGGATTGGTAGGGCATATGACAGCGGGAAAAGCAGCCCTGCGAGGAACAACTGATAGATTAGGATGATGACAATAGGGCGCTTCCTGAGGAGATAGGGGCTCAATCATAGCTCGATCACCCATCAGCCATTCGTTCATGACGAAGATTACAAGGGAGGACGGTGGAGGATGCGAGGCTGGCAACGACGCGGCAGTTTCTCCAGGACGGAGAGACCCCTCCCTCCCTTCTCCAGTGCGAGGACGAGACAAGCTATCGACCCTGCTCAGAACCGAAGGTCAGTCACCTCTGGGAAACTTCGTCAAACCATGCAAGATGGCACTTACCCAGGACACGCAGGCTTCCAGCTAGATCTAGCGAAACAACCTTCTCCTTCAAAGGCACTTGGTCCGATTCGGGCGACGGAAGTTGCCTGACAGTCATAACCATGATGGAAGCCGCCAGAGCGCCCAGAGGAAGACTGATCTTGCTGAAGCATGAGTCTTTGATCAGGAGCAGTCGCACGCTCCCTTCCTACCAAAAGCACCACTGCCACCCCGGGCCATCGTTCAGCACACCACCCAGGAGCGGCCCTACGACGCTGGCCGTTCCGGACGTCACGCCCAGGACTCCCATATATGCGGCTCTGTATTGGGGTCTGACGCTGATCGCGATGGTGATGAATGCTCCTGTCACGGACCCTGCCCCTCCCCCTCCCATTCCGGCAACCATCCTACCCAGAACCAGGAAGGAGCTGCTAGGAGCGACGGCGCATATTGTGTTGCCGAGTTTGAAGATGACTACCGTAAGCAAGAACACCCTCTTGATTGGGAAGTACTTGTACTGGCTGTACCACTGCCGGTCAGCCTCTATGCTCGTCTTCCTCTCCTGCCACAATCGAGGTGAGTCCGCAACTTACAGCTTTGCCCCAGGTGGACTGGAATGCCGGCGTTGGTGATCCTGTAGGCAGACTCATACCAGCCTACGTCCTTCACGGTCCCGAACTAGTCAGTGATTCTAAGTATCGCAGTCGATATGATGGACGTGTCCAAAGCCGACAGGAAGATGGTGAATATCAATCCGGCACTCAGGTGGACGAATCGCGACCCTGTCGGATAGTGTTGCTCCTGCTGGAGAGCTCTTGTTGGTTCTCCTCATCATCGGTAAGAGAGCTTTGTTGCAGTTCTGCAACCTCAATCACTATAGTGCCCTTCTGGCTGACCATGGCTCTTCGATGCTGTGAGCGGTGGCATGAGGGTACTGCAGCAAGGCACATAAACAACAGATGAGGAACTTGCGACTTTCACAAAATACCTGGTTCCAGACTCTTTCAGACCTCGAACTATTGAATCTGCATATAAGCCTGGGTTACATTAATTAGCTTGCCTCCCCATCCAGACCCAGTTAAGCTCCTCGCAAGTATACCCATCGAACCAGTTAAGCTCCTCGCAGGTAAGATACGCGACGTGCCGCGCCTTGCAGCGCCTTGTGCCTCGACCGGTCCATTTGTTCCGCGACAACATCCATCATCGACTTGCGTGACAGCCTCGCCGGCGCACTCTCTGTCGCTGAATGTAAAAAGACCCAGTCGCGCATCATCCGGCAGGTTACTTCTCTGTAACATTTCTCATCACTCAAAGCCACAAACACACGGAGTCACCGGCACGTGACACGCCTCAGGGATTAGCCGCACCTAGCCGAGGCTCGGGCTAAATGTAGTCTTGATATACGTAAAAGGCAAAAATTGGTCACAATCATTAGGGTGGCATGGTGTAAGGGTTAGCATGTATCGTTGTGGCTCAACATCTGCCAGGTGGACCTATTCCGATCCGATCCCAGTTCGACTCTGGGTGCCGCCATTTTTTGTCTTTTTCTAATTTGTTTTGTTTTTTCGTACTTTCGGCGATGGCGAACGATTGTGTGAGGCTCATAGTACCGGACCACAATCGCATTGGATTCTAACCGAGTCCTGAGTACTGCGCTATTCTTTTCAAAGGGCGACGTCTAAATCTCGCTCAGCTACATTTGTTTCTCACGAGCCACCCACCTCCAGTGAACGTGCTATGATTGGCTGACATCTGGGTCAAATACCATCGCTCAACTCCCCGGGTTCGGTTCAAGGCTTTACCCTCGTACATTATCTCGTATTTTTAGCGATTGTTAACCACTCAGTGCGAAGCCGAAAAGTACTCTTACCTTGCCCTAATTAAGTAGGACCTGTTGATCAAGAAGAGAGCCGAGAAGTCATCTGGAGATAATCTGTGCCTGACCTGAGGAGACGAACCTTTCGTATCACCACCGGCTTGGACAACAGAACTCGTGCAAGGACAAGCATCAGCCTCGTCTGGGACATACCACAACTTTCAAACCTGCGATATCTAATTTTATGCAGTAACAAGGAAGTATTTCCGGGGTTTTATGCGCCGACAAGTCCGTTAGGTGGAAAGAGACAATCCTCTGTGCCTTCCGTCACCTCACCCGCAATGCCGCCTCCAACACTCCCACCACCCTCAACCCACCCTCACTCTCATGTCGAGCACCTGAAGCTCGAACCATTGACGCCGTCGTCCTTTGCCGAGTTCGGCACAGCGATATCTTCCCCCTTCCCACCCACTCTCACCCATCCACCCAGGACGGCCGAGACAATTCCTCCTCCTCTCCACGCACCGCATCAACCCACCGCGGTACTGGCGAACCAGAACTCCGCCCTGAAAACGTCCCCGATTTCGCTATTCGTCGACAATTACCCCGTCCGCCCACCGACCACTCCGCGCTCGACGCCTCAAATGAGCATGTTCTCCTGTTTCCCGCGGAATCTGAGCGGGATCGGGATCGACACGACCCCCAGCTCCAGCTCCAGCTCCGGAGGGTTAGCATTCAAAGCCGACATTCTGGAACGCCATCCGTATACGACGCAGACGTTCGCGCCCTTGGGCCTGTCCGCCGGCGAAAGCGACAAGGGGAGTGTGTTCTTGGTCGTTGTGGCGCCGTCGCTGCCCGGCTCCGTCAAAGCAACGTTCCCTGATGGAACATCGAAAGTCGTGACTAAGCCGCCCGATTTGTCTCGGCTGCGTGCGTTCGTCGCGAGGGGAGATCAGGCGGTCACGTACGCGGCGGGGACGTGGCATGCGCCTATGGTCGTGTTGGGCCAGAAGAGGGTGGACTTTCTCGTCACGCAGTTTGTGAATAAAGTCGCGGAGGATGATTGCCAGGAGGTGCTGCTGGGGAGCAATAGTCTGCGTGTGGATCTGAAGGGGTTGGGTCTGCAGGATGAGAAGAGTGGGACGGCAAAGCTGTGATGAGATGAGGCGCCGGGACAAGAGGGAAGGCAAAGTGCGAGTGAAAAGTGGCAGGTCAAGGACAGCATTGGCGTGCTGTGTGGTGCATTATTCATATGTCCCCGACACGAGACGCTTAATGGGGTATCATTTGCCAATTCGAACCATGCAAGACTTTTCGCTCAAGCCGAAACCAAGTCTTCGGCCAGTCCAACTTTTCAAAGCCAGGGCGGCATGTTATCCAAGATCGAGCCCGGCAGCCAGCACCAGACGGAGTATCACATGCCTCCCTCCAGTTTGGATACCAGCCTCTTCATGCCCACCCACTCGTCCATGCTCGCCTCACCATTCCCACACTGCAAGCCCCTGCCGACGTCAAATACGGTCACCACTCCATCCAAGCCACCAACAGCAAGGTGGCTGCCCCTCCTCTCTTCCCAGGCCACCTTATTCAAGCCTTTAAACGGCACTATACCGTTCTTCCCTCTTGTCGGAGATGCCTTTGCAATCGGCACTTCAAGGTCATAGCTGAGGTCGAACACTTCCAGCTCGCCCGAGCCAGTCGCACACGCAAAGACAGAAGGCTTGTGTGGCGCCCATTTGGCATCGTACACGAGATCTTCCCGGCCAAGGTTCAGGACAGGCTTGACCACAGTCGGGGCCGCCCCCCCAGCCACCATGCTCGAGGCAGTGGCACTGGAGATTGCGGCTGGCTTCACGCGCCAGAGCTTGACAGACCAGTCGGAGGATGAACTCAGAAGCAGATCTCCCAGGTCGACCGGACCACGCGCGGGATGGAATTGCGACGACATGACAGGCGCAGTGTGACCTTTGTATGCAATGCGAGTGTCAACTCCTGCCTGGGCGCCAGCTCGATCGTACCTATGGCAGGGATAAATGGTTCCTTCTTCAGTCCCGACGATGAAAAACGTAGGATCTGCAGCGGGAAAAGACATGCTTGTGGGAGCAAGGTCGTCAGTCCGTGCAGGCGGAGGAGTGTTGAGAACAAGGTATTCCTGAGCTTGAGTGAGCATATCAACGGACCAGGAGCAAACGACACCGTCCATCGATGCGGTCAGGATGTTGTGGGCGTTGGGTGTTCCGACCACGCTGATGCTGTAGACTGGGTGAGTGTGGCCGAGATGGGAACCAGACTGTGGAGTTTTCTGGACCGGTTGGCCTGTCCGGCCAGATGTCCTAGTGTCCCATAAGCATATTTGGCCGGAGTAGCAGCCGCCAATGACGAGGTTGGGGTGGAATGGTGAGAAACGCGCAGAGAGGACGTCTGACGATGCTGTAAAGGTGTACTCGGGCCGTGACGGGGCATGCGAGTTCCAAAGCAGAACCAGGCCAGCTGGCTCATGTGGAGCAGAAGGATTCTTGGTGTATGAAGATAGAAGCAATTCATTAAAATGTGGTGAAAACTGGATATCCGAGACTATTCGTCTTCTGGTATAACGGTCGGAGAACAATTGGAACGCCTCGCACAGATGGTGGGACTTTCTGCTGGTCCGTGAATATGGCGTAGCGTCGTCGTCGTCATCGTCGTCTAGCGTAGAGGTGCGCGTGTAGTCGGCTAGCAGATCGTACTCATCGTCGATGTCCAGTGCGCGCTCAATCACTTTTGACGATCGTTCGACGAATGACACGAAGTCCGTGGAGGCAACTACGGCGTTGAGTTCGTTGTTGTTCAGAGTCCGCAGAGGAAACCGTAGCTGCTGCTGATTCTGGGAGATGGTGGATGCGGTGGAATCCCGATTCAAGGTTGCCCGCAATTCCTCCTCGATCTCCTTCCGCAGGGCTTGTCTGATCTGTTCCTCTTGTTCTAGGTCGCGCCGGCTGAGTCGTTTTCTATGACGTAGCGACAGGTCTTCGTCTTCGGACAGGTCCTGCGGTTTTATTGCTTCTTCCAGGTATGGCTCAGTCTGCACGCCTTTGGTGTATGTGATGTACTCCTTCTTCGGCGGTGCCGGCTCGCGGGCAGACGCATCCACGTAGTTGGGGTACGAAGTGTCTGTGCTCTCGGTCTGAGTTGCAATTTCGCGGACCTCCCTCCGCGGAGACGGCTCGCCATCCTGTTGTGGGCTGAGATGCCCAGTTCCTGTATCTTGTAGTGAACTTGGCCGACTTCCTTTTCTGCTTGGGGAGGGTAGGATCGAGTCTCGGTCTCGTTGGTTCTGGATAAGGGTGTTGACTAGGTTGTCTATTTCCTGGCGACGCTCCTCCGTATTCTTCCCCGGTGATGGCGCCTAGGAACCATTAGTACGGCCGTGATTGGGAAGCCGGTAGTATTTGCGTACCTCCCCAATGCTCTGGCGCTTTGTCGTGTACTGTTCCTGGCGCAGCTCCCTCTGCCGCTTCAGTTCCGCCAGGCGAGCCCGCTTAGCGGCGAGTTCCTCCTTCAGCGACGACATGTTGGGAGTGACATGGGGTTGATGTATGTCGTGGACGACGTGGTCGACGTGGGCAGGGTAGGTGTCCGGCGTGGTGTCAGACGCGAGTCAGCAATCGCGAGATCACGTGGTTATCCGAGTCGGTTGGAGCAATGTAGGAGGCAGGGACAAGCTCCGATTTTGAGAAACATTTCGCAGCTTCAACTTCCCGCAATCACATCAGACAACAGCCAACGCAATTACAGTCGGAGAAGGCGATTCGGAGCCGGAACTTGGTGTCGCATCCAGAGCTTGATATCGCTTTGAGGAGGAATTCGCGCGACTGCACACACTTTGTTCGCCATGTCGACGTCTCAAGGAGTGAATGTATGGAATATCCGAATTCACGCAACGGTCCTATAGATGAGCTCGGTTCTGATTTCTTGCAGGTCCTTCGGTGGTCGGCTTTGGCGGCTGGTATATTCTACGGCTTTACTCACCAAAGAACCATTTACGCGCGCAACGTCGCAGCACACCAAAAGGCCGAATACGACCACAAAGCAGAGTTAATATCAAAGGCAAAGGCGGAATGGGCAAAGAAGAATCTCCCTCCTCAGTCAAAAACCGCGAGCGGTGATGGTACGTGCTGCCTTTTATGTTCCGGGGCTGGACTCGGAGAGCTCGGACTGACTTGATGTGCAGTTATAACGGATCCCAACGACAAGAACTTCGACCTCGAGGCATATCTTACGAAGCTCCAGGCTGAGAGCTGAGGAACCAGCGCTGACAGCGGATGCAAGACAAGCCTGAATGAGGCCGTGCGAAATGTCCAAAAAGCCTTGCCAGGGCGAATAGATACGGCGTCGAATCGAGTTGATACCCGTGCGGCTTGGTCTCAACCATGGCGAATTGCCATGTGCAAAGCAAGAAATTCACGGGCGACTCGCATACAACTTGTACATACTGGGAAGTGGCAGGCGGTGCCCTCAGCTGTAAAATCATGATCCATTGACATGAAGTTCGCCATCAGGGCAGATTTTGGAAGAGAGAATGCATCTGCCCGTAATAGCAGCTTTGATTCTACTGAAACACACCAACATTTCATGCTCAGCCTCCTGCGAACTCATCCGTCTTCCGCCAGCGGTATCAAGGCTGCATCAGAAATACAGTCCGCTTTTTTCGAAAGGAGCCGTGCTTTAAGGTGCATTGCATTCCCCTTTTGTCCAGCAGTGAAGCTACTGTATCTTGTCTCGCAGAGCAAGCTTGTTCTGGTACGAGATAGACCTGCAACTCATTGACTGTACTCTGTAAATCCAAAAGAACAAGAGCTTCATCTCAAGCTTGTCGATTCGTAGTTGGGGCAGCTACAGAAATGCCCTGCCGATGTACTCCGTAAGGGAGGGGAAGAGCCATGTCTGGACTGTGCCACTGATGAGTGCCCGGTCAGAATGTCGTGGTCGGGCTTTACGGGTATACAGCAGCACTCCGCATTGTGACCGCAGAACATGCTTTGCATTCTTAGCATTGTCAAACATTGCGGTGCTCGGTCAGTTCCATCCCGGTAATCACTGTGTACTGAATTGTGCGAGGTACAACGGCAACGGCCACGGAATCTTCGCAAGCGCCATCACGTGATAACATCCCCGAGTGCGCCCTGATCCTCCCGCTCAGGCCTCCCTTGACAGACTCCTCCAGGCGGTCCTGTTGGTTGAGCGAACGAAAATACGGACCCGCCCACCTGTCCGATCGATCGGTACCTCGTTCCTCGTATCACCGTTAGACCTTTATTTTCTCCCTGTGCGGCGGCGTCTAGATGGACTACTATGCAGTACCGCACCTGTGCGGAGTGTCGCGAGTGCCGTTCTTCACGTTGCCTTGTCAGGCTTCTTCGTCCCCCTTTGAGCTGGACCGCTTGACTGCACCTGGTTCCAAGATGCCAAACGCCCAGGCCAAGGCTCGAGCCAAGGGAGAAAGGCGGAGACCCTCGAGGCGGCCGGGCGCCAGCAAATCCGGGCGCGAAGCTAGTGCTTTACAAGTAATGTGCAAAGTCCTGTTGCAATGACGATGCATTCGGATCCGCACGTCAATCACCACCATTCGCTCTCGTCTGCCCATCAAGTCTCCGCGAGTTGCGAAGTTCTGCTTTTGTGGCCTTGATCAACACCCCCTCTTTAGACGGTGGATACAACCCCCGGACAAAAGCCGGCCTCGGAGAGCCATCCAAAGCTCAATGAAAGAGGCGGACGACCATTCACGGACGACTGCCGCGCTGCATTGTGGTACGCGCTCACTTCGTTCTGCACAGCCGGGCCAGACTACACTGTTACTGGCTTGATCGCCAGCCCGGATGGCCCTTTAGAGCCACGGGGTGATGCAGACCTGAAGTCCCGAGATCGATTCCAGGACTTGGATTGGCGTCAACCCCGCAAATTCTGCTCTTCCGAGAAGGCCACATCAAATACGTCTACCGTAGTGCGTTTGCAAATGCCAACCCCCGCCGACTCCATCCAAGTGACTGAGTTGCGGCGTTCTAGTCAGTCTTGTCGATGTACGGTGTATAGCCCCCTCTGTCTTCTTGAGGGCCGTTTTGCCCTCGGCTTCCACCAACGTGAGCCAGGTCCCCGGGTTGGACAGGATCCGCATGATGTCGATCGCTACTGGGTCGTTCACCGAAACAGACGGTACCCACGAGAAGCGAACACCACATCATGTCACCCTGACTTTTCCTACCCCAGCATTTTCCCCGCAGCCAGGACAGTGCATGTAGTTTCCACACTAGCCCCGAGCTTGAAGGACCGTCACGCCGTCTCATTGGTGCAGATCCAAGGCAATGGAGGTTGAGCTGGAGAGCTTGGACTTGAACAGGTTCGATGGCGTCGAGGATCGGTCCATAACTCGCTGATCCAGAGCCCAGATCCATGCCCTGGCGTCACTCAAGCATTTGGTCAATCTCGCGACTAGCTCAGAGACAACAGCTGCCTCCACCAACGGCAGCACAGACAACACTCGGCTGAGCGGGTTAGGGGCTCTCCACCCAGAGTAGCTCCAGAGAGCCAGCCTGCATCTCTGTGACGCGACCATAGCGATGTCCTATATTAGCTGGGTCCTCCCAACCACTGCAGGGCGAGACATTTGTACCCGTCTTCCTTGTATTCCTATACTGTCGCTCTGCAAGCTCATCATATTTAAATCTTGCTCGAGTCCACCTGTGTATCTTCTTCCTTCAGGTACCTCTACCATAGCTATACCTCTGGAGACTTCTTTACAACACTTAATACCGTCGCCATGTCGAACCTGCCAGATATTGAGAAGGATCACGCCGGCAGTGACTCGGTCAATGGCAAATATGACCTTCACCACAATCACCACGACGAAGACTCCGCGTTGAGGAGAATTCGGACTGCCGGAAGCATTTCGATCACGCCAGAGCTATTCGAGAAGATCTATCTTACTCCCAAGAACCGCGTGTCCAACAACATTCGGTCTACCTTTGGCAACCCAACTCCACTGTACGTCGCCTCTGATCCATGAATTACTACCTGCTGACCCAGCGCAGTGCTATTGTCGGTTTCATCCTTTCGCTCACTCCTCTCTCAAACGTCTTGCTGGGATGGCAGGGCTCTGGAGGACTCGGTGCTGCTGAAGTGTGAGTTCGCGAGATGATGCACTGGGGAGGTGTCATTGCTGATCTCTCCTGCAGCGGTGTGTACTACTTTTTCGGCGGTCTACTCATGGTGCTGGGTGGGTTCCTCGAATTCATCCTCGGCAACACCTTTCCATTCGTCGTCTTCTCCTCCTTCGGCGCCTTCTGGCTCGCGTTCGGTGCCACCCTGACACCTTACTACAACGCCTCAATTGCCTACCTGCCGTCAGATCCGGCCGCGTCTTCCTCGGATCCCGTTTTCGCGTCTACATTCGCCTTCTTCCACGTTTACATGGGCGTCCTCTGCTTTGTGTACCTGATTGTGGCACTTCGAACCAACATCGTCTTTGTGCTCATCTTTGCACTGCTCGTGGCGGCCTTTGGGTGTTTGGCCGGATTCTTCTTCCAGATGGGCAATGGAGTCGTCAATGCGACACTGCAACATGCCGCAGGAGGCCTCACCTTCGCAACTTCTCTGTTGGGATGGTACCTCTTCGTCGTGCAACTGCTTGCCGCGGTGGACTTCCCTCTCAATCTCCCCGTGGGCGACCTCAGCCGCTTCATCAAGGGTGCAAGTGAAAGAGCCGCAGTAAAGAGCGAGTAGGGAAGTCGCTGAGCACGGCCGGGGGGTGACTTGTAAGGCAATGAGCGAGGAAAACTAAGATATGTGCATAGGGAGACTGCAATGTGTAGAGGACAGCATCGAGCTGCCGCCGCAGTGTCAAGTATACCATTGCGACGACGAAGTTGGTTGGAGGGTACATGTTCCTATAGCCGCTTCGAGGTACAAAAATTATGCCTTTTAATCAATGGAATGTAAGACAAGTCGCGATCCTCCTCCAGACTTTGGGACAGTTGCCTTGTTGGACAGCCAAGCATGTAACAATGATAGCCATGCAGCGGGCTCTTCCAAGAAAGACGAGCACCCGAGGTCTGGCACCATAAGGCTGTGCTGGTCTTACAGCGTAAAGACGGTGAGAACAGATCGGAATATGCAGGCCACTTCGTGACGTTCCAGAGAGCTGCGGTTCGTGCTGTACCACCACGGCAGCGCACCACGCTCTGGACGAGTTTTAGCCTTCTCGGAGTCTCAGTCAACAAGTCATACCCCCGGCGACTCACGCGACTACCGCCGGCGGGCTGGTACGGCTTCGTTCGCAAGCGCTGGTGGAGAAATAATAGTCTCGAACTAACTTTGACATCCCCAATCTCCTCTCGTCCGAAAGCTCCAGGCTCTGGCTCTAGCTTTGGCTTTGGCTCCCTGGGTCGGGCTAGGATGGACAGCTTTCATCTCCGTACGAAGTATCGCGCTAGCTACTCCTTCCGCCAGACATGTAACCGTTGGCTCTGTGAAACACACCGGCGGCGAGGCGCATCGATCTTCACCGCGATGAAAACATTGGTGGACCGCTCGGGCGGTACGGAGTATATGGCTGCCTCAATGTGGCCGCATGCATCCCAACCTCTTTTAAACGCCATGGTAACGAAGCAAAGCCAGGTCTACAGCTCGGAGGCGAAATAGAGGAGACAAGCACGGAGTACGGGGTACGCGTGCTGCGTACACGAGAAACCTGTCATGCTACAGACCGCTGCGGACTCGTAGATCGACACAAACGACTTGAGGCTCTGCAAAACGATGACCACACAAACTGGTCACGTGCTGACGAGGCTCTGGCATAACACACATTATGTAATCATGGGTCGGCGGAACGTACTTCCACAGCCGGCGGCCAAGAATCAGGCACAACTCACCCCGGCCGCAATGGACGCCGGCGACTGTTTCTGCCTTTCGCAGACAGCGTGAATGTGTCAACCGCTCGCTAATGCGCCTCAATTGACTAGAGAAGTACTCCGTACGTTGTGTCCCATCCATCAACCGGCAAGCAGAGATATTCGTCTCACCGCATGGTCCACAGTCGAGCCTGGCTATCGTTCAGCTTCACAGGCAATTTAGCTCGAGCTCTCTCTCACTCAGCCTGCCGGAGATCCGCCGCCCTTTCTAGAAGCAGACAAGCAGACACCGTGTGGAACGGCATCCGCACCATGGTGACCATCAACACTCCCCGTGATCCGAACACACTATCCAACTACAACAATTGGCGGACGGTGCACACCTCCACCGACTTCGACATTTTGTTCGACGAACAGAAACTGAAAGGCAGTGTGACGCACAGCTTCGAATCCATCACTGACGGAGAGAGCGATGCAATCCTCCTGGACTCGAACCACGTCCAAATTCACAGTATCAAGGCCGACGGCAAGACAGCAGAATGGGAGCTGCTCAGCCGGCTGGAACCGTACGGCAATCCCTTGAAGATCAAATTGGACCGAAAGCTCAAGCTGAAAGAGAAAATCGACATACGAATCGACGTCGAAACAACAGCTGCCTGCACGGCTCTGCAATGGTTGACTCCCGCTCAGACTTCTAACAAGAAGCACCCATATATGTTCTCACAATGCCAGGCGATCCACGCGCGATCGATCTTCCCCTGTCAGGACACGCCAGACGTCAAAGCCCCCTTTGACTTCACCATCAAGTCACCCTTGCCAGCCATTGCGTCCGGCATCGGGGCCAAAGACAACGGTTCGTCGCAAGTGTACAAATTCCACCAGAAGGTCCCCATCCCAGCCTACCTCTTTGCCATAGCAAGCGGCGATATCGCGACGGCACAAGTAGGCCCTCGAAGCATTGTCGCAACAGGCCCGGATGAGCTCAAGGAATGCAAATGGGAACTCGAGGAAGACACCGAGAAATTCCTCAAGGCGGGCGAGTCGCTCGTCTATCCCTACGCATGGGGCGAATACAACGTCCTCGTCCTCCCCCCCTCATTTCCCTACGGCGGCATGGAGAACCCGATCTACACATTCGCCACACCGACGATCATCTCCGGCGACAGACAGAACGTCGATGTGATTGCTCACGAGCTGTCGCACTCGTGGTCCGGAAACCTCGTCTCCAACGCCTCATGGGAACATTTCTGGCTGAACGAAGGTTGGACCACGTACCTCGAGCGAAGAATCCAGGCCATCGTCCACGGAGGCGACCAATGGCGCGACTTTAGCGCAATAGTGGGTTGGAGAGCTCTGGCCGACAGCATCGAGCAGTTCGGCGAGGAACACGAGTTCACGAAACTGGTCATCGACCTAAAGGGCGAAGATCCCGACGACGCCTTCTCCAGCATCCCCTACGAAAAGGGCTTCAACTTTCTGTATTACATCGAGAAGCTGATCTCCAAGGACGAATTCGACAAGTTCATCCCGCATTACTTTGAGACCTGGCGGGGCAAATCCCTTGACAGCTACGACTTCAAAGCCACGCTCCTCGATTTTTTTAGCCACAACGATACTGTCTCCGAGAAACTCGCCAGCATCGATTGGGACACGTGGTTTTACGCGCCGGGCTTCCCGCCCAAACCAGACTTCGACACCAGTCTGGTCGACCAGTGCTACGCCCTGGCCGCCCAGTGGGAGAAATTCACGCACAACCAAAACCCGGACTTTGGACCCAGCAAATTTGATATCGATGGCTGGTCGGCCAATCAGATCGTCGTGTTCCTCGAGAAGTTGCTCTCGTTTGCCGAGAAGCTGCCGCAGCCGCACGTCAATTACATGGGCTTCATCTACAGTCTCAAGGAGACGCGCAACGTGGAGATCTCGGCCCGATACTACCAGATCGCCATGAAGGCGAACGACTGGACGATCAAGGACTTTGTGGTCAAATTGCTGGGCGAGGTCGGGCGGATGAAGTTCGTGCGCCCGCTCTACCGCGGCCTCATGAAGATGGATTACCAGCTCGCCGTGGAGACGTTTGAGAAGAACAAGGACTTTTACCATCCCATTTGTCGCGGCTTGGTGGCAAAGGATCTGTTCGGGACCAAATAGAGCGGTGTAGCAAGGCACGTTTTGTGGTATCTAGAGGGACGAGGTTTCTACAAGGCCATTGACCACTAGGATACGGAATTTTTATCGGACTGCTGGGTTTGGTTCCTGGATGCCATCATGAGCCACGCGAAGAGCACGATAAAGGACAAAATAAGGCCCAAGCACAAGTCGCTCACCCGACAGGCGGCAGAGATGGATGGCTGCGATGGGCAGAAATGCCCATGAGATGAGATAGATCAATTCCAGGCAAATAATCAGCCTTGCAGATTCCAAGCCGTCGTATCATCCATGATCATGGTACCGTTGTGCAGCTGAGCCCCTTCTCCACGGAATCGATGAGACCAATACTTACTGTACGAGTCGAGGGTCTCGGATCTAAGCTTGGAATTCGTGACCACTATGTCGTCAACGGATCAATCCGTCCGACACTCCACAGCACAATAAGAGCAGATGGGACCATGGGAAGGGGCAGGCACGATGTCTCAACCACGGCGAAAGTAATGCACGAGATGGAATACATTCGCTCGAGAAGCTCAACCGTATCAAAGACACACAGCTGCGTCGGCGGCAGGGACAGGTCATCATCGTAAATAATTAGATGAAGTCGACTTGTGTGTCAATCAGTCTGGTCCTTGGTAGGGATCCAAAAAAAAACCCCTCTATCTTATCTCGGTCGTTTCGGTAGGGTGTAGAAGTCAGGTAGAGAGCAGGAAGACCATGATTCGTATTATATTTTGCTATATTGTCGAGGCCGCCAACCAAGTTGACTCTTCAACGGTAATGCTATACTGTGCTGTAATGTGCTGTGCTGTGCTTTGCGATCAATGCTCGTCCACTCGCAATATAATGTAACGAGATGCCTGTCCGTCCACATGCCTTGAAATGTGCCATGCACGCTATGCTATACAGTGCTATGCTGCCATGCTAGAGTCGAAAATCCCTCTCTCACTCGCCGAGCTTCAGTTGTCCAAAAACGCCGCGCTATGCCTGCAAGCACATGTATATGTACACATACGCGAATCGAGCTGGCTAAAACATTCTGAATCCTCCCTCTACTCCCCTTGAGGTTGCCCCTCTTTGATCCTCTCCATCAGGATCCTCAGGACCTCGTCCTCCCAGTCGCTCAGCTCGAGCCACTCGGGCGTCACGATCTTGTGGCTCGTCACGAGAATGCTCTCCCCAGCGTTGACCTGTGCGGCGCTTTGTCTGCCCGCGCCTTCGGTGGCTTCGGATTCCGACCCTATCTCTCTTTCCGGTCGAGGAACACGATCCGCAGCCGAATACGACACCGCGCGATTGTCCCGATCGGGTCGGCCTCGCTCGCCCTCCTCTGCCGAGATCTCCTTGTGCAGATCTTCGTTTGAGCCGGCCGCCTCGGTGTCCGTCTGGCTGAGGCTGGGATCCCGGTTGTTGACTGCCTTCTCCACGTCTGCTACCTCCTTGCGCCGTCTTCTTTCCTTTCGATCTTTTCTCCTCTGATCCCTCAGGGCTTGCAGATCGACAGGCGTCCACCAATACACGGGAAATCGGCGACCCATGCCATTGTTGACCACCAACGCACTCGCCAGCATCAGCATGCTGGCCAGCAGGACGAGCGGCAGCAGCCACCATCCCAGATATTGAATCTCAAGGTTCGTCGCTGCAAGCAGCGCCGTCGCGCCAGCGGGCGGGTGAATCGTCTTGGAAAACGACATGACTACCGAGGCCAGGCCCACGGAGAGCGCGCCCGCCAGCCATCGCAGATCCTCGAACCGGTCCGGCGGCAGGTGGAGGAACAGTTTTGTGATGCCCACGCCCACGACTGCCGAAAGAAAATGGCCTAGTATGAGATTGCGGGGCTGCGCGAGCGGCGACTCTATCGTGTTGTACTCGAGGATTGCGGCCGCGCCGAAGGACGCAATGACAATGGGCACAGTGTGGCCCGAAAGCTGGGGCAGCGCGAGGAAGACGTTCTCGATGATGGCAACACCACAAAAGGCACCGATCAGCATCGAGGAGTACAGGAATGCCGTGTGCAAATGCCAGACATAGTACCACCTTGGCAGTCTGAGGTCCTCGAAAGAGGAGTGGAGGCTGAAACATGGGTGTCTTTCTGCGGCATGCTGGCGGTACCCGAACCAGTATGAGATGTGGGTGGGGAGGAAGCGTAGAGGATTTCGCGGAATGAATGGGTTGACGTAGTTGTCGATGTCGAACGGTGTCGTCGGAGGTTTTGACGGCGGAGGTCCAGTTGCCTGCTTGCGTGAGGATTGTTGCGACATGCTGCTAGCTGTGCTGGTGGTGTGAGTCTGATCGCGTTGGATGACGAGGTCAATGGTGACGGGCCATCAACTGGTTTACCATGTACATTCGAGAATCGAAGCAAACATAATATGCCGAACTCTAAGCCAGCCGGGTAAACGATCCCACAGGCATGAGGCTATAAAATCAAATGGCGACTGAAGCGTGAAAAGCGGCGCATTTGTCCGTAATCAGCTGCAAAACATCCTCGACTTACCGCGTCAGTTTTTCAAAGCTACTCGATGGCGAGCTAGCGGCAACAGGGCAGAAGCCTCCGTTGCAAGCCAGATGTGGTCGGAATGGACAACAATGGCATCATGAGCAGTGCGAGGTCGTCCATCCGGCAAGGCATTTCCACGGCTTCCAGTAGTGGAGAGCGCACCGAGAGCGAGACGCCTGGGCTTAATTCGGAGTGTAGGAAGAATCATTACCTCTTCGAAGGTTGAGACTCGGCAAGTCAGGGTGGCTGGCGAGGAGACGTATTGAGTTCTTACATGAGAGAAATAGGATGACTGGTTGTAAAGAGTAAACTGTAGTCATCGCAACTTCGCAAATTCCAGAAAGACTCGCTAAGCGGCCAATGAGCGGGTTCGTTTCGTGGGGCTGTCTGCCCCAGGAGAGACGAGGCGAGAGGTGCAATGACAACAGGAGAGCAAGGCAGCAAGAGACAAGTGCACATTACCCATGGCCCGGAAGAGAATAAAGAATTGGAACGCACCGGGAGCGCTATTGGATGTGGCTCTTAGTCTATCATTTGGTTGAAGAATAGCAGGATAAAATCATTCTTTCAGTGCCATCAAAAAGATAGGATCTACTGTGGTAGGGTGAAAGCCAGGTGAGCCAGCCCTGAGAAGGCGCGACATCCACCAGGTTGAGCGCTGGTGACGTCTAAACCCGCTCAAAACGCTCGCTCTCTCCTCCAGGCCAAAGCAGCGAGCAGTCTGCTGTGCCAGTGCGGAGTAAAAATTGCGACTTGCCGGATGACGTAGCTGACCGCTTGGTTTCTTGCACGTGATGTGCCCGTACCGCGGTCTCTCACGGTTTGTTTCGCTTCCTTCTTACCTCGACTGCACCCTCGCCAACGCACTGCGAACTGGAACGTTGTGCTCAGGGGTCGCCTCGGGGAAGCCTTCGAGCTCAACCCCTTTCCTAAACATCAAACAGTGAGTCGAGCCGCCAAAATGGAACATGCCAATTTGATCTCCTTTGTTGACGTGCTGGCCCACTTGAACTGTCATTTCGCACGTCGACACCTCACACATGCCGATTCCCAGAAACGCCATCAAGCCAATCGCCGGGTTGTCTGCCTCGAAGAACATGATGGCTCTTGTCGCCGTAGCTGTCAGATACCCCTGGCTTGTCACTATGCCTTCCGGATCTGCTGATTGGTTCTCCTTGAATTCGGCGAACGGGGGTTCTGACCAGTACGTCCCGTCCACCACGTATGCCTTGACCAATTTGCCGGACACAGGAGCATGCCATCGATGATAGCTCAGTGCGCTGAGGAACGCTTGATACACTGTGCCTCCGACGAACTGCTCAGCCCAAGGATCTTGAGCCAGCATGTCGAGCACAGAGTACGGTTGGCCTTTCAACCAGAAGTGCTCTCGTGCTTTGACGTCTCGCGCGACCTTGAACGCCTTGGACTCGCATGCATTTGCGATCACGTTGTCATCGTCTGGGCTGGCAACGGGCCGAGCTCCTTCTTTGAAAACACGGGTGAAGAAGTGATCCCAAGACTTAAATCCCATGTGTGGATCACTCGGGTCGCACTCGAACAACTCTTCAAACTTGTGACTTGTCTTCCCGACATTTGCCACGTGAGTCAGCTCCTCTTCGCCATGCGGACTGAACCAGCTGCCTCTTGCGTTTTTCTTGAGGACGTATGCAGACTCTGGTGACTCCAGGTAGTTCGCCCATGCGTCCAGCACCTTCTTCAAGACCTTGTTGATATCTGGATCCAGGAAGACGGCAAACCCAGAGGAGGTCCCCATGGGCCAGTCAAACAGTGCGTGGAATGGCAATCCGACCAACCCCACGCGTTCAGACTTGTCATTCCAGGATGGTGCGGTGGTCAAGATGTGGTTGAGGACTTGGAGCATATGGATGTGGTCGCGGATTTGTGGGTGACCTTCACCTTGTGGGTCATTGGTGTACGGTTCCTTGTTGGGAATCTGCTGAAACATTGACGCGATGAGAAGGTAGACGCGGGTGTTGTTTTCGATCAAGTCTTGGAACTCCGCCAGAGCTGGGTGTAGACGCTCGGGTTTCTGGTCGACAAGGTCGATAACACCTGCCAGCCATTCCCTGTGAGCACGTTGATCGTGCGGAAGCCACTCTCCCAATCTGTCGATTTCAACATGTCAGTCCGTCTGGGTTCGTTGGAGGTTTGACAGTAAGTACATACCGGTGATAGTGATGTGGCTCTGGGATGTTCTTCTCGTGCTTCATTGTGATCGTTTTTCTTGGCCTTTCCTTTTCAGTGCTGGTCTCTCCTTGATGGGTCATGAAATTATCGATTTTCATATAGACAGTCGTGCTGTGGTACGATCAGGTTTGCCTCGTTCGGATTAGCCGGCCGGACCGTTCACTTGCGTAATCATCGCTATGTTCCGTCGCTGCAACCCATCATCATACGTCACTCACTGTCCGCTTGTACCACGCCGCAATCAAGCTTCGTTCACTTTCACTTAAAATTTCGCCTCCAGCAGGAAATATTTGTTCAGGTGGGGCTCATTATGTGGTGAGTCCAGAATGAACATGTTGCTGGCCAGCAGTAACCTACAACCACGGAATGCGGTGTGTCGACTGCCCTTCTGACACTTCAAACGTCGCTCGGAAACAACCACCAGCCTCACAGATGCAGGATATGCTGAGTGGCCTGCACTTCCTGCATCAGAATATTAATATTTTATATCTATGTTTGTGCTTTTGTTCACGCTTTTGGTAGCTAGTCCATGCCCTCCAGGACAGGCAATGTTGTACGCCACGCATGTATACCAAACTCCATGCTCCGAAGCCCTACAAACAAGACTCCCAGCTCATTACCTTTGGGCACTCCAGATCCTCGCTTTGAAGTACCAAATGATTGATATACTTAGGTCCAGTTCTGCCAGATGCATTCGCAGCCTCCAGTGCCCCCGTCGATCCCACCAGCTCCCTGGTCAAACCCGTTATCATCGCCCGCTGTGCCGTTCACGAGCGCCGGCGCTGCATTAATCAACGTTCCTTCTACTCCTCTGAACTCTGGCACCACTGTCTTGATATCGTTCTGTATGACTTGCAATTGATTGACTCCGTAGCAGTACACGGCCTTCTTGTTGATGTTTCCACCATGCCGGTCAATACTAATCGTCGTCGGGTACGGGAACGAGCCGGGGCGGCTGAAATCCGTGGCGGAGTTGTTGTCTCCTGCATTTGTGTCATTGCTGCCATTGTCGGCGATCCGAGGAAGAAGAGTCGCTCCAAAGGCTGGATTTGTCCACATCCTCACAAGAAACCTCGTCTGACTGAACGTGCAACGCAGCTGAGACTGATCGCGGGTCGACCCGCCATTAGCATCAAGAGAGTCAATCCCACCGTTGTCTGCGAATTGGGACGTGTTTAGAGGAGCAGTAGAATGCAGGAAGATGGATTTGTCGTAGTACAGGTAGAAGCCATAATGCTCGTCAGCTTGACCCCGGTTGTACAGTTTGATTGGTTGTGACGTTGGGTAGGGCTCGGTTGGCAGAAGATTTGCGGGCGCAGCACTGCCGTCGTCCAAGACGTCTGGACCAGGAATAATATCGTCGGCAGAGTTGTTAGACTGACGCTTTCGGACTGTCGAAGCAGTGGATTCCGAAATCCCAGCAGTCGTGTTTGAAGGATCGATGGGAAAGACAGGGATGAAGCTGATAAAGAATGGCGTCGGCTCTCCCTCGAAAGGTTGTGTGATGTTGTCCGTCGTGTTGCCCACGAAGATCTGGTCCGCTCGACTCGGCGGAGTCGGGTTCGGCGTAAAGAGCTCGTTCGTAAAGGGGTCGTTCGCCCTCTCCGTCAGAGTCACCATTGACCTTTTCTTCAAATCCGGTGCTGGAACGGACATATTCGCAGGCACTGTGCCATTTCGAAAGGTGATCTGAAATCTGAAATTCGGCTGATCTGGAGAGTTAGGCGCCACTTCGAACTGGTCTTCCTTCGGAAGCGCGCAGCTCCACATGGTATTGGGTGCCACGCATTTGGATTGCTGCTTGACGACATCGGGTCTCGCTATCGTGGATATGCCCGTCGGAATGGGAGGATAGCCGGTAAGGTTCAGCCACTGACTCTGAACAGGTGTGCCATCACCTGTTCGCGTGAGAAGCGTAGCAAGCAAAATGCACGCAAGCACGATGAGAAACAAGACAACGGAAATGATAAGTGTCCAACGGCGCTTCTTCTTTTTGTCAGGCGCCACAGTTTCTTCTGCCTTCTTCTTCGGGAGGAGGCTCTTGAATCTCGACCATAGGCTTTTCCTTTCCTGCTTTTCCTCAGGTTCTGGATCTCTCGTCACTGGTGGTTCCTCTCTTGCTTTTTTGGGGGCTTGGTCAACCTCGCCGTCAACATGAGCGGACTCGAGTCGTTCCATGGCTTCTTTTCTTGCCTGTTCAACAGCCGCATTGTTTTCAGACGCGGACCTGTCGCTATAGAAGGCATGATTATGTATGGTCACCGCGGGTGGTTGCGTTGCTCCAAACGCTTGTCGGTCAGTCGATGTCGTCGATTGCTCAAGCAAACGTGGCTGATTCGGCTGATGATCGATTTCAGCCATGGGAACGGCACCCTGGGACGCCATTGTGTGTTGCATGGCTGGCGATACAGGGCCAGGTGACAGAATTGGTGGTTGGAGATTGGACGATGCGATCGTGGCGATATTAGGGTACTGAGGTTCACGAGGAGGTGTCTTTGTATTTGGGGCAGAAAGCGTTTCGGTCACTGTATCTGCATCTGCTGGGCCGTTCGGGGCCTCCGTCTGTTCGCCTTGTGACTCTTGCGTAAGTTCGGGTGTCTCGACGGCACGAGCCCGGACCACGGTGGCTGTGTTTGCCTGTCTGACATTTGGTGACAGCTCCTCTGGCTCTTGTGGACTAGAGATTTTTCGATCTAACGTTAGACTGCTTGTGGGAGCTCCCTTGGCATCCTCCTCGACGTCTCCGCCCAGTGTCTTCGAGGCATCCAGTGGCGTCCCCGTGGACACCGCTTTGTCGAATACTGACTGTAGTTGAGGCAACCTTTCTGCACAGGAATGGTTTTCACATTCGAAATACGCCTTGCCAGTTAACTGCTCGACAGCACAGGCATGATAGTACTCCGCAGCAAGCCCTTTGCCGTAGTCGACTAGTGGAAATGGC
This sequence comes from Cladophialophora yegresii CBS 114405, assembly GCF_000585515.1. NCBI lineage: Eukaryota > Fungi > Ascomycota > Eurotiomycetes > Chaetothyriales > Herpotrichiellaceae > Cladophialophora > Cladophialophora yegresii. Next base: position 107,848 of record NW_006913049.1, on the reverse strand, counting down.
GGCACTTGGTCCCAGTCCTGTATCAAATCACGGCGCTGTCCAACGTCGTCCTTGCGATCGTCTGTCGGATCAATCCTTTTGCCTTCATCCCTTTGTCGCTCCCAAGTCGTCCACCTGGACCACACGCTGGCTCGCGCACTGGCAAGTCCAGCCCGTCGTGGCGTTTCTGGAGACTCGGAAGTCAAGGGAGATACCACGTCCGACTTGGAGAGCCTGATGTCAGCCGGGATAGACGGAACAGGAGGCGTTTCCGGACTCCTCTCTGTTCCCTTTTCGACTACCGTCCCCTTTCGAGACAGCAAGGGTGAAAGCATCAAGTTCCACCAACCCTGCGATTGGTGACGGTTGTTTTCAAGGTCTGATGGTAGGATACGTTCCTGGCTGTCTGTCGAAACTCTGGGTTCATCCCCCAATGAGTGGTGGTCGATCTCTTCGCTCTCGTCGAAACGTCCTCGACGGCTGAGGTCGGATTCGTTCTCGGAGCGGATGATGCTCGCACCTGCCACTGGTCGACCTTCGCTACCATATCTACCAAAACGCGCAGGTATCCCGGGTACGGATGGTAAGTCGCTGGGTTGCATCTGGAAGCCGGTCCGAGCATGAGGTGAATAAACCTTGGAATACTCCTTAGAAACGGCTGGGTTCCCGAAATCGGCCTCGTCCGCTGGAGTGATGACAATTGCAGGTGTGTTGGGGGTATCTGCAGAGTGGACATTGTTACCTCCACCTACAGACCGATGCGCATCGACTTCATGCTCGGGTATGCTCATGCCAATAACGATCGACCGAGCTCCAGGAGAATATCCACTGGTGGCGCTTACTGGATTGCGGAGCTGGACTTTGTGGTCGTCCTGATGGGTTTGTTCGCCTGCGAACTTTGGATCCGTGGTCTTTGACACTTCTGCTGCCCTTGTTCTTGCCGCCTGTGACTCCTGCAGTTTCGAAACAGCTTGTCGAGCGATAGCCCGCTTTGACACCCTCTCTTTGTCCACTGAATCACCATCTACGCCAGCCCGAGGAAGGGGTTCGATTAACGGGTGGTTCATGTGCTCAGCTTTGGCCGACTTGATGGAGGTGGCGTACCTCGGACCAAGTCGGGGTCTTTGGGATTGCACCTGATCCAGGATCAGTCCATCGGTGTTCGACCTTTTAGCTTTCGTAGAGAAGTTGGTGACAATGTTCAACCCCGGACGAGCCTTTTTGTCGGCAGCTGATTGACCCGGGTGCTGCTGATTCCGCCGACGAGACTGTCTGCGATTCATCCCTGCAGCTTTTGTCGTCCGGTTGGTTTCTTGGCTGTATCTTTCTAAATGGAACTCATCTTGTCCGCTCGAAGATCCACTGTCGTCTTCGGAAGAGCTTGAAGCAAAAGGATTTGGCGAGAAAAAGACGTCTTTTGCGGCCAGTGTACCGACGCCATTGACAGGCTTGAATCTCGTTAGATTATCATGATGAGGTGATGATAATGGGAATGCTGGAGCCGGCGTCCGGTGTTTTGCTATTGTGGTTTGCCCACTAGGCGGCTCAAAACTGGCCACCATTGTCGGTGAGCTGGAGGGCTGAGAAAATAGCGCCGTGCTGTGATAGAGGGGGTGAAATAGCTTGCATGCCTTCGTCTAATATGATGGGGGTCGACTGTGCAATGACATTCAGCTGAACTGACTTGTGTCTATTTGGAGCATTTTTGTTGTGCTCGCGAAGAGAGTGAGACTGTTTCAAGCGATGTACCCTGGCTTGTATGGAAGTATGAATAGCACGAATGAAAGGAAATTCGACTGCTGTATGGGAAATCCGGTGAATAGGAAAAAACAATAGGAAATGTGAGACTTGCGAAAGACAGGTGAATGATATGATCAATAGCCTTGAATCAAGAGTGGGTACTAGCCCGGCAGACAGAGATCACGCGGGGCGACCTAAGATCGGGCATGGAAACATGTTTTGTAAAGAAGAGTGAGCCGCGATCTGATGTGTTTATTCTCAGTCGAGGCAGGCTGCGTGGAGACCGAGCCATTGGTGTTTGAGGCTCTGGCTTGGGACGCGATTCTTTGGACTCGAGCTCGCGGCCCTAGGGGCCTCGTGGACGTGCCAAACATAGCTCTACGCGGCGAGCCTTGCATGTGTTTGGCCGGCGGGCGTCCCGGTCGCGAGAACGATTCAGAGGTCGCAGGAGAGGATGGTGACTGGAGGTTGAAATTTGAAGAAAGTGAGATTAAGCGCGCGGTCACTGGGCGAGAAATGATGAGCCTACAGCCAATCATCGCTGGGCGTCTGGCAAGGCTGCACCAAGGCTGGCGAGGCTGTGACACAATCATCTTGGACCATCATGTGGCTTTGTTTCAATGTTCGTCATATACAAGACTGTCTGAGTCCCACAGCAGGATAAGCGCCAAATTATCTAACAGTCCAGAAGCTGTTCCTAGCTATGGCACATAGTAGTTTTCGCAATCGTACCCTTGCATCTCCAAAGTCCTGGCACTGTCCGGTGCCGTAGTTTTGCTCAATTCTTGCGAGCGTATTGCTGTGCGCATGGTATCATAAAATCAGTCCAGTCCCACCGACCCCGAAAAGATGAGGCCTCCTGCCGAACGCTCTAGCTTCTGCTCAGAGCACGAGTCGCAATTCGATGAATGCAAAAACTTGGCGTCAAAGGCCAAAGCAGGAGCGCAACCGGGAAGGCACCGAAATGTATCAGGACAATAGTCCTGAAGATGTTTTTATCGTCTGTCATCATATTGTATGCCTTGCATGGAGTTGCTGCTCATGATTGGCGGCAGTGTTCGTGCAGGCTCGTTTGCACCGTTGAGGTGATTGTTATAGTGATTGCCGTATTCCAGTGGGCTCTGCGGCATGACGCTAGGTGCCGGAGGGAAGGAGCCTTGTGTCTGCTGTATACTCTGCATCTGGCGACTCATCTCTAACATTTTAGCCTCCAACTCTGCCATCTTTATACGCTGACCTTCAGACTCGGCGCGCTGCTGCTTGTTCTGGGTCTCAAGGTGAGAGATATAATCGATGGCTGTGGCTGATTAGTGACTATCCCATGGTTGTCGCGGTGGATCCTCACCTCTCGATAGAGTTTCCCATTTGCTAGACTTGTTGTTCTGACTTGACGGTAGTCGGGTCCGTAGCTGTTCAAAACAATCCTTCATCTCGCTCCTCCTCTTGCGCTCCGCGAGTTTGTGAGTAACTCGGAGCTCTGGTGTGCGACTGTATGGAGTGGTCCCATTGGGCGAATCAGGGTCGCCTCGTAGACTATCGATATGCTTGTGCTGCAGGCTGTGATGATGAGCCTCGGGAAGTTCTAGCAACGTTAGCTTTGGTGACGACAATTAATTGGCGGAATGCGTACCATGCTGCCCGGGTGGCAATCTGGATGACTCTACGGTCAGAATACTGCTAGTAAAAGACTCGGCAAAACTGTTCCTGCGTGAAAACTCTGAAGGCGGCCGTCCCCCAGGTCGAGGCGCATCTGGGTCGGGAAAAGCATATGCCTGACCGCGAGTAGGGGCTTCTGCACTGTAGACCTCTTGTTTGGGGTTTTCCAAAATGGGCGGTGCTACTCGACCTGCCGCAAAACCACCTCTTCCGCCCCGACCAGAGCCGTAAGATGCGATCGACCCACCACTCATTGTGGAGTAGCGACTGGTTCCGCCGGGATATCCGTTTGTCTGTATTCCTCTTTCTCTCTGTAAGCCAGAGACTAGCGAGGTCTGAGATGCATTGTTGCTGGTGTACGGAGAGGTCGGTCCCAGCACCAGGTTATTCATTCCCGCGTGGATGCCGTTAGAAGCAACACTGCTCCTTCGTGAATCATTAAAGTCGCCACTTCCCCTGTTTGGATGCGTAGATGGATCGGATGTAGGGGCTGTTAGGCCGTTCGAGGCTTGGTGCATACCACCGTTGAAAGGCGCTGTCGGAGCCGAAGGGTTGTCTGGGGTGAATGGCGACAGACCTGGACCGGTCGGGGAGTGGGCAGAGTTCAGGTAAGGCATGGAATTCGTGGATGACCCTGACACTAGGCGCATTGTGGTCAGCTTCTCATCAATATGTCAAAAGAGTGGGATATACTAACGTGTCCCAGGAGTCATCCAGCTTCCTGAATCTCTTTGTGGAGGGAGAATGGAAAGCTCTGAAGGTGCTCTATCAAGCGGTTGGACAGGCATCTTCGAGGTCAAAGAAGCTATCGAGGGCAGCGTTTGATTTGTTTGCGGGAGGCTGTGAGGAGGGGGATTTGACTCCCAAGGACGGTGGCTCGTGGTTTCCATCATGGGTACGGTGTTGATGTGTCGATTTAACTAGCTCAGATAGCGACCAAGACGGCGCTGTCGCGCATATGGCTGTTCAAACGCAGATCGAAAGTCCCTAGACTCGTCGCCCAATAGTCCGGCGATGGAGCAACTTATTGGCCCGTAGCTTCCGGGAGGTGGAATGGGAGGAGTACCCGTCCGAACAGGTGATTCAGGGAGGCTGACACTGCAGCTTTCAGTGGTACAATGCTTGTGGAGGAAATATGCTGAGATCCAGCTCAACTACTGCAGGTTGGAGACCACTCGAATGGTAACGTCCGCGCTCTGTCTTCAACGGTATCCTTGCACGCTCGTTCTCACGGACGGTCTGTTGTGCGGTCGTCGCCGCGGCTGAAGTCTCGAGGTGGAAACGAGGCCAACACAAGTCAGATAGTATGCGCCGGACTGGTTTCTCTTTCTCCAAGAACGCACGCTGATCGAGGTGCGTCCAACGGCAAAACGTGGCGTGGGAGGACGCGGAGCAGGATCGAAGCGATGCGGCTTTCCAGGGATTGATGAACGTGAGGGAAAAGTGGCTCGAGTGGGTGCAATTGCGGGAGGCAATCGTTGCACAAGGGTCGGCCGTCGGTAGACGGCAGGATAACAATTTGAGCAAGGCCGTGTAGAGCGCAAAGCCGGGCTTAGGCTGCTGCGATTCCCCAGAGAATAACGTCTGGAGTTAACCGACCGAAGCTGAGAGGCCAACAGAATAAAACGGGTCGAATGTTGAGAAAGGTCGGTTGCAGGAGTGAAAGCAGGAGGTAGGATGTACTGCAGCTGTCAAATATCCAGAAGGCAGTTAAAGTGTACTGTAGTAAGAATGCGCGGGAGCTGTGCCCAGGAGCAAGGGTGCCGGTGCGAGTGCTAGATCGGAGATACGATCGGAAGGCGAAAGATAGTGGTGTCGTGCACGGATAAACGTGCCAAATGGCAGTGACCTGCAGTAGAAACGAGGAGAAGAAGAAGAGATGCCGGATGTGATTCCAGCATGCAACAAGCAGAAGAAGCAAGAGGCGAATTCAGAATCAAGATGCAGAAAAATCCAGGATCAACGACAAGAGATACAAGATGCAAGAGGAGAGCGCCCAACCCAGACACCCGAGCGACGCTCAAACGTGGAGATGGTGGACAAGTCGTCGACTCGACATGGCAGAGACCGGAATTGGCTATGAGCTGGGGGACCCATGCCTCATCCCGGTCACCATCGTTGCCTCCCGGACCCTCCATGCCTCTTTCAAGCCTCCACTAGCTGCCTTGGGGATTTGCTGTGGGCATGAAAGTTACCTAGCACCTAGGTTATCCCACTGCTGCAAGCACGCCAACTGCGGTTAATTTGAGGAGTACGTACAGTTTCACGCAGCATGGACGCATCTGCTCTTCGGATAAAGCGCGAAAACGCCATCATCTACTGTGTACATATGCCGGCTACCGAATCCTGTACATGAGGAGGCCATTCCTGCAGTGTCCGCCGTGACCCGTGTCCTCGTACATGGCACAGGCAGCTGGTGTTTCACATGGTCGCGACTCGCATTGGCAACTGCAGATCTGGTTTGAGCACAGAAACGTGAAAACGTGGGAAGGAGCGCAGCCTGTGACCCGAGAGGTGCGCGATGTGCGAGGATGCGGAGCATTGGGCGACCACCGCGATTTGCCCCGCCCGCCCATCTCGTGTCAGTCAGTGATGAAGCACCAGCTTCGCCAGCACCCCAATCCCAGCTTGTCAGGACACCCAACTGCTCACTGTCCATATTAATTCCAATTTGCTACCAGCAGCTCAGACTTCCCAAAGAGCGACTTGGAGCCTTCCCCGGACACATGCCCGAGTCGCCATCGCAGAGCCTGGACCCTCTTTCGCAGTTGTCAAGCATCCGGGGTCGGAGATGCGATGGGCTTCAGCCACGTGCGTGCGCCATCTCCTGCAGCCCATCAGAGAGGCTTTTCCTGCCATTCCCTGAACCTGACTGCGGTTCGAGTGTCCACCATCCGCTAATCCTTTCCCCTAAACCTTTCCTCGTTCCGTCGAAGTCGGAACATGCCAGTCCACTCGTGGCCACCGCGTGTTGGGTGCGTGTCCTGCTGCGCAATTTGGAAGACTGTTGCCTCATGGCTTGCCACGCTCCGTGCAACAGAAAGTCGTTGGGAAAACACAATCCTCCATCCTTTCAGCTCATCCTCCTCCTGCACGCAGTACTTTGGTTCATATTCATTGCCGTGTCAATCACCGCGCCAGGAACCAGCAAGAATCTCTTCCAATCCGATAGGCCGGGCCAAGCATGTCGCGGTGGTTGCCACCTGCTAGCCGATGGCTCAAGATTGATGGAGCTATGCTGCTTTGAGGCCTGATCGCCGAACACAACGAGGCCTCTACACGCCTCTGCCCCCTTCTTGCTGCCCCTAAAGGGCCGGCTCGCATCCTGGTACATAACATGCGGGCTTCGAGTCCGGCGAGCATTCTCCGACCCAAGGTGGCCCTATCGATTCTTGCAATAATCTGTGACTGTTCTGTCACCTCATTCACGCTTGTTGATCTTTGCCATCTCCATACGCCAACTCGTTTTCGAGCCTCACCTTTCTGCGACTATTGATGGCCAGACGTGCCAGAACCCACAGGCTGAATGGACGAGCCATGCTTGCGCAACCGTGACCACGATGGACCAAATTCTCTCAGGGACTAGTCTTGTGCTGGTATAACGTCAAATCGAACTACATCGAGCTAGAGTCCGTAATTTGCATGAGGAAATTCAAGCAGCAGCACTCTACGGTGGATGTTCTGTGGCTTTGAGAGGCTTCAGCACGCCCTGTTGGACTCGTCCAGAACAGGCGGCATGCGGCTTGAAGCCCACAAATTAACGTTGTGTCTGCCACCGACAAGTACGATCGGACAACCTTGCCATCAACCGAGCTCTCTATCCTTCGTGGAGGTCGCTCAGTCCTAGTGCTGGATTCTCGACGGTCCTTTCGACTTACGTCAACTGCAACTTGATTTTGATAAGCCTGGCTGTAACCATCTGGATATAGTACGAGGCAATTCGATGGTGTCGAGAGAGCCGCTCATCAACAGAGTCACCAGGGGTGCGTAGTTCCACGCTGATATCCTCGGCCGAATAGACATACTCCTAAACGCATTATCGGCTGTCAACTTCTTCGCTGACAGGTGGCTTATGTATCCTGACAGTTGTGGTAGGTCCCTAGTCAGGGGCGCTTTCTTGTTACGGAAAAAGAAGCAAACGGACAGTTTCATCTGTTAAACTGGAACTATACAGTAACTTTTGGAAGCGTGCTGGCGTGAGTGAGTCTCCTGACTGCACGCGTTGGCCCCGTTACACCTACTTGCCTTCCGCCGCGAGAAGGTCTTCAACCGTGTCTTTCAATGTCATGTTCAACGGTGTGAACTTGATGCCCAGCACCTTCTCCGCTCTGCTATGGTTGATCTCGTACGTTGGATCTGATTGTCCCGGCGTCCCTTCGGGTATGCGGTCTCTAATCTGTGGGAAGTCTGCCCTCAAAGAGTCTACCGCAATTTGGTAGTCAAAATGGGACCCGGTGAGAAATCGCTGACCTCCAGCTTCTTCGAGCTCATACGCCTTGAGGTGGGCCAGTGCGACATCCCGCACATCGCAAAAGCCCGCAAAATCAACGGGCGGCACTTCTTTGGCGGACCCGTTCACGAGCTTCCAAATTGCCTCTGTCGATTCATTCAGGTGCTCAAGGGATTTGACTCCGCCAAGAGTCGGACCGAAGATCCAGGGTGGATTGATGGAGGTGAACGAGAAAGACGGCTTGTTTGTCTCAATCCAGTCCCAAGCTGCCTTCTCCGCCAGAGCTTTTGCCGCACAATAGGTGAAACCCCCGTTGGACGAAGCTTTAGCTTCCTCGTACGTTGCAGGGTTCCAATTTGACTCGTCGTACGTGAAGCCAGGACGAACACCTTTGTTAAGATCCAGGATACAAGCAAAAGAAGCGGTCAAAACAACACGGCGCAGCGCTGGACCCTCATTGGCGGCGGCTTTGAGAACATTCAAGACTCCGGAAATTGATGGCTTCAGAAGCTCTTCCTCGTTGTCTTTGGGAGCAAGGATGAAGGGGTTGGCCGTGTGGATGACACCTGCCACCCCTTTAACGGCTTCGTTCAGGGCGTCTGAAGCCGCCATGTCTGGAACGTCGACGAACGACAATTGATCAACATGTTTTGCGTGTGCCTTCTTGACATGATCGATGGAACGCTCAGATCGAACGGTCCCGCGGACACTGTATCCAGCATCCAGAAATGAATGTGCAATCCAAGAAGCCACGAAGCCTGAGATGCCCGTGATGAGAATTGTCTCGCTTTTCGGAGAAATCGAGCCCATATTGGAAGACCGCGTGGATGAAAGAGGATCGGGATCTGCTACGGATTGGTGCTCTTGAAGTGTGATATGTTACTCTGGGGGCCTTGGTGCTTCTCTGGCAAATTCCTACAGGAAGTCCCTGGGAAGTTGCGGTCTTTTATGCCCTCAATTCCCTGCCGGAGGTGGCATGTTTCCCGTCCTTTCCCGTATCCGCTTGCCTCTGGTCATCGTCTTGATTGCATCACACGGTGGGTGCACGGTCTTATCGTAACTCTCCAGTTCCTCGTGTTGTGCTTTTCCAAGCCGGCGGCCGCTTGTTTGACTAATATTGCATTTTCTTGGCTGAGAGAAACCGACGACATAGAGTACATCCAACTCCTGTCAAAACAGGTCAAGGTGAGGATACGATGCAGCCCTAGCCAACATCACATGCGTCTCACCACTGGGATGACTGGTCGACTGGTGCGATTACTAAGATAGCCGGGCGGCCGCGAGCCCGCACTGGTCCTCGGCGCTATCTACGCACATCATCGACCATTGAGCGGACAAACATAACACAGATTTCGGATAGTCCGCACAGTACGTCTACCGTTGCGAATCAAGCAGACGACCGCTCTTCAGGACGGTCAATGCCAACGTTCTTGTGCCTCCCTTGGCGTCTCGAAGAGAGACTGAGGAGAGGCACGGCGTATGCGGCTACGAGGGCGCCCCCTGCCTCTAAGTCTGCACGGACTCACATGTTCGAAAGAATCTCCTCCGCGGAAGCCCGACCGAGTTTCTCAGGAACTTTCTCCAAAGGTCCTGAAGGCGAGACAATATCTTAGTGTCATGGCACCCGTACACATAGTCGTACATGGTAACACTAGCACTGCACATTCGGGCTGAGTTCCACCGACCTGTCTCACCCGGCGATTGGTCCGCTTTGCGCGAAGCCTGGAAGGCTTGTAAGCTAGTGCCACAGCCGCGTTGACGGAACGCAAGGCACAACCAAGGCACAATTGTTTTTGTGCTCTCAACCTGCTCTTCCTCTATCAAAAGGACACGCGACTTTCAGCCTCAGTGGGCGTGCACTGCTGGTACAGATGCACAGTTCCCACTCGCCCTAGTGCGGGGACTGATGAGGCTTGGTAAGAGGCTCACGGTCCAGAACGTGACTCAAATGGCATCGGTTGATTCAGACAGCTGCTTCAACCTGCTTCAAGTCGCTGCTGCACTTGGACCGGGCACGATAAAGGACTCCATACGTCCACTGTGGCCAACCTTATGAGCTTTTTGCCTTTGACAAAGTCCCTGACATCGACAATGTCACCGCCTCCACAACCGACAAGGCTAGTGGCCTGTAGGGTGATCACTTGTGAGGAAGAGTCGGTTAGATTCTGTTAGACTCACAACGGCGTGTCGAGGTTAAATTTCGCAGGATACCGCAATGTCCACCACGAAGAGGCCTTGCGGGCGGTGCAAGAGTGCACTCAATACTCACGCCTGTCTCAGGAGGCAGCAAAAGACTTGATCAGCTATAAAGCGACGGACCTGCTTCGTTTGAGGATTTCTGCGTTCTCTCAGCAAGCAGCAAACTAAGGTATTCATCTTCAGAACCCAGGTCGTGCTGCACTCTCTGCTTCAAAGCGCCCGACAGTTCAGTAAACAACCTCCCTGCTTGGAACAGCTTCACCACTAACGGTCTCTCAAAATGGTCCTCAGAGCTAAGCCATTCACCTACCCGGTCCAGTCTACTGCCACTACCAGCACGGCTTCGTTGAACGGATTTGCCAAACTTGCACTGCGACCACGAACGAGAGCACATGGGGATCAAGCCACGGTCGAGATCCACCCCTTGCGGGAGAGCGATGCGTTTATCGTGTCGATCCAGCCACCCAAAGTCCCGGAATGTGGTCTCCAGCGCGCTTCGTGTGATATCGTACTTGTCATTGACGTCTCTGGAAGCATGTCCGCCGCCGCACCCCTACCCGAAGCCACGGGCGACAATGATAAAGAAGCGGCTGGGCTCAGTGTCCTGGACCTAGTGAAGCATGCTGCAAGGACTATCTTGGAGACTCTGGGACCTAGAGATAGGCTCGGAATCGTGACATTCTCAGACGACGCAACAGTGGGTCTCTCCAACACAGACTTGTTTTGGAAGCTGACTCGCGGCATGATTACAGGTGGTGCAGGAACTTACGTTCATGTCCCCGAGCGAAAAGAAGAGAGCGAGGCAGAGAATCGAATCGCTCCGGGATGAGTCGAGCACAAATCTCTGGGCTGGAATCCGGAGTGGCTTAGAGCTGTTTTCATCCACTGCGCTCGTCGACAATGTTCAAGGTCTTTACGTGCTAACAGATGGCATGCCAAACCACATGTGTCCAAAACAAGGGTATGATTACTGTGCCGTGCCCGAACTGGGCCTGCCGTCTGCTGACACGCGTACTATCAGTTATGTCAACAAACTGGGCCCCATGCTTAAAGAGGCGGCTCGCAAGAGAACCTCCGTACCCACCATCCATACGTTTGGATTCGGATATCAAATTCGCTCTGATCTGATGCAGTCGATTGCCGAGGTAGGAAAAGGAAGTTACGCCTTCATCCCGGATGCTGGCATGATTGGCACTGCGTTTGTCCATTCGGTAGCCAATCTGTATACAACAGCTGGGATATCGGCGTCGCTCGAGATCCAGCTCTCTGGAGACATCACTCTGGAGTCCACCGGCGGTATGTTACTCGAGCGGGGGGAACACGGCTACCTGGTAGAACTTGGAAACATCCAATTTGGGCAATCTCGAGATCTGGTCTTCCTCTGCCGACCATCCACACAAGAGGACATCGAGATCACTGCGATGCTCAATTACAGAGTTGCAGAGGGCTTTGCGCGAGACTTCCAGGCCCGTGCGTTGTTCTCGGACAGGACAGGCCTACCTCAGAATTTGATCGTCTACCACATGCACCGAGCACAGATTTGCGAGTTCTTGTCGACCCTTTTCCCGTTGAAGCAGAACGGCGAGCATATGGCGATATCGGGCAATGAAGCCTTGACTGATGCCCACAATCGGTTGGACGGCATTGTCAAGGCCATCCAATCGTCGCCATTTAGAACCACTCTTGCGGTCAATTCTCTTCTAGACGACTTGGTCGGCGACGAGCCTCACGGCCAAATCTCCAAAGCCCTTCTCTCGACGAAGGACAAGCACTACTGGCAGAAATGGGGCCGTCATTATCTCCCGAGCTTGCTTCACGCCCACCAGCGGCAGATGTGCAATACCTTTAAGGATCCCGGCCCATTGCTCTATGGCAAGGACAGCCCGCTGTTTGTCCAGTGTCGGACCGAGCTAGACGCCGCCTTTGACAGCCTCCCGGCGCCGAAACCATCCCGTGCGCCGAGGGTCGTGTATACGTACGATGCAAAGGGGAGGGTCAGCGGAAGTCGAACTGTTGCGTACAAACAAGTGAGTATGGCGAGCTACAACTCGAGCTCGGCGCCTTGCTTCGAAGGAAACTGCCTCGTCAAGATGAGTGACGGCGAGACAAAGCCGATCAGATGCCTCCGGCCAGGCATGCTGGTGTGGACGCCCGTGGGTGCGCGAGCCATCGCAGCGATCCTGAGAACAAGGATCCGCGGCCAGAAGCAGAAACTATGTCGCGTCGGTGAGTTGCTGGTCACGCCATGGCACCCCATCAAACACGACGAGAAGTGGGTGTTCCCCAGTCAAGTCGCCACGCGCAGCGTCTCCTCTAAGGGCAGCGTCTATTCGATCCTCCTTACTCCCTTTCCATCTCCCCATGGCCACGCCGTCGAGATTGGAGGTCAACTCTGTGTCACTCTTGGCCACGGTCTTGTCAGTCAGAGTCAGCGTAAGGACGATGTTCGTGCGCATCCGTTCTTTGGCAGCTATCGCCGTGTGGCTGTGGCTGCGCTGCGGCTACCGATGGACAAGAACCAACATCTACGATGTGGTGGGTTGGTGAGAACTGCGAAGACCGGTCTGGCCTGTGGGTTCGCAAAGCCAGTGGCCTCTAGGCGTGTTGTAGAAGGGCTGGGAAAGACCTTGAGAGTGAGATGCCTTGTGTGAAGGTAGAGTATCGGCGGACGAGGCTCAAAACGAATTGCCGAACCCCGGCAGACGTCGCGACTAGATATCCGCTTGATGAGGCTGCTCACGCAACAAGAGACATCACCTGATGAGGCACGTGGACTGCGATTTGGCGGTGTGATTTCGTGAAGGCAGCCTTGTCTCACTACAAAAGTCGAAGTTCCATCAATCCACTCTGCCTAATCAATATCTATCTCTCAACACATACTTCTGGTGATCCCATTGTGCCAGCTGCTCGTCCGTCGATCGGAAGTGCGTCCTCCAAAATTGGCACACACCGTCCATCCCCCACTCCGACGAGGGGCCTGACTCCACGGCGTGATTGCCCCACCACATGCCCGCTTTAGCGCCCGCCTCTTGCAGCTGTTCCTGAGCAACAGACGCGGACGCTGTGAGAAGATAGGGCGAGCAGGCTCCTCCAGGCTCGAGGTGTGCACGCTAGGTTCGGCCATGTGTACTGGGCGTGAATTAGGATATCGAAAGGGGCGGTGTGCGACTCGACAATTTATTTGAGACACGGACGAGCACCTTTATCTTTGACTCTACCCCTCTCTCCTCTCTTTTACATCTGCACGCGATCTTTCTCTCTCGTTTGTAGTGGTGTGTGTTCCATTGCTTCACAGACATTATGGCGTCAAAGGACAAGCTCATCTCGTGGGAAGGTCAGTGGTCTAGCCTCAGCCTGCCTGCTTCTTCGACGTCCATTTCGCGATGCACTGAAGCTGACATGCACTCTTGACGGTGGGCAGACTACCAAGGTTGTCTCAGAGCGTACTGGGAATGGGCTGAGAGCTATGACTCCAAGGTGCGTTGTCACACAGACCCTGTCGCCTACATTCGACTCACGGCACACGTGGCGAGCAGGACTGGGAACGCCTGCGCAAGATCGTCGCCCCCACGGTCCGCATCGACTACCGCTCATTCCTGAACAAACTGTGGGAAGCCATGCCCGCGGACGCCTTCATCGAGATGATCTCGGACAAGAAGGTCCTGGGCGACCCGCGCCTGATGACGCAGCACTTCTGCGGCGCGTCGACGTGGGAAAGAGTCTCGGACACGGAAATCATCGGATACCACCAGCTCCGCGTGCCGCATCAAAAGTACGCCGACGAGACGAGGAGCAAGGTCTTGGTCAAGGGCCACGCGCACAGCAGCAACCAGCATTGGTACAAGAAGATCGATGGCGAGTGGAAGTTTGCCGGGCTGAACCCGACCATCCGATGGGGCGAGTATGACTTTGACAAGGTCTTTGAGGAGGGGCGAGAGGAGCTCGGCGACAACGAGAAGGAGCAGATCGCGGGTGACGTGGCCAAGCAGGCCGAGGGTGTCCCAACCAAATGAGCCACTGCACACAGTCGACAAGGCGCAACCTATAGGAAGCGGAATGTGCTGTGGCACTCGCAGAGGTGGCCAGCGCAGAGAAACGATGGGAGTCCGAGCTTGGGAATAGTAAAAGCCTCTGGTTGTCTCGAGACGAAGACTCGAACTGAATCATATCCCAGTGGGGACTCAGATGTAGTGATCTCTGTTGAGGATCAACGAAAGCCCGCGGCTTTCATCCTGCATCTGTTACTGTAACTGCAAATGACTCATTCTAACCAGGTCAAGTATCTTAAGCCCATCTATTTGGTCTGCAACCTCTTGCACGATAGCGACCTGCCCCCTCAGAAGCCTGCAAACGCCAGATCTTGACCATAGTTGTGCGATCCAGGTTTGTTCCACTTGCTCTTCTCGGATGTGCCCTTCTTGGGTCGACGTTCAACCATACGCGCGCAGTACTTCGAAAGTTTCTATCATCGTGGCTAGCTTGCTTCGTGCCCATGCCTCTGAAGTCCGGATACGGCCATATGCTTTATCGCCTCTTTGGACCCAGTGTCAGCAACGCCAGGTGGTATATCCACGACTCGTGTCATACAGGCAGGTTCACCAACAGCCGGCAAACTACTTCTTACGCTCTTGTCGCCCTGCCATGCCATGCCGGAAATTCATCACAATGTCCGCTGATGCCGACGCTCGACTTCCATGCTGGGGCATTAGCCAAAACTACCGCCCTGGAATTATTGCTCCGTCTGAGGGTTGTCCTTGACGTTTCACCCCGGAGGTTCACCCGATCGGCATGAAGCAGATGCGGACGCTACGCTGTTGCTTCGTCCTACTCCTTGGGTTCGGGCTCGATTTGGCTCTCTGGTTGTGATTTGATGGTCCAACCATTAAGATGGCCAGTGCCAGCCGTCAGATAGGTGGCAAATGACAGCCAGGCGAGGTATGGCACCATCAGGTACGCAGCTGTCTTATCGACCTTGTTCCAGACATAAGCCATATAGCCCACCGCGCCAGTCAATGTCACAATATCAAGCATGGCCTCGATAGGTCTGCCCAAGCCGAAGAACAACGGCATCCACACGAGGTTCAACCCTAGTTGTATCGTGTAGAGTGTTGCGCCTCTTCTCGTATGCTCGACGGTCTGGGGATTCATGCTTGCCATGCCAATTGTCCAGACTCTATGTGCCGCGTATCCCATCAACAGATAGAGAGTGGACCATGCTGGCGCGAACACCCAAGGTGGTGGTCTGAAGGGCGGTTGTTTCAAGGCCAAGTATTGCTCTTGTGTGCTTCTAAACGTCCCTCGTTCTTTGGCAGCTGGGTCTGAGAGTTTCTTTGGCGCGAATTTCCCAGGCTGCGACACTAATCCTGAACCAAGGCCCAGTCCGAGAGGAAGGAGAACGGAGATTGGCGCGTTGGAGAAGATGGAAGCAGGCAACGTCAGGCCTGGAACGTAAGCCATCGCGAGACCTGGTCAGACTCCGGTCGGTGGATCGCGCAAGCTGGAGGGATTTTCGATCTTCTCCTGAGAGCCTCGCTGTTCAAGGACAGGAATGCGCCTATATAGGTCGATCAGAACTGTCGGAAGATTATCGGGAGACAGGAACAGTCGGGATCAGATGAGCTGCGCAGACGGATGTCCATCAGGTGATACTGTATCTCGGTCGCTTGGTCCCTGGGATGCAGCTGCAGGATGACGCACATCCGAGGCCGTGGCACAGCCTCGTTTTCTCAGCCTCATGTGCTCTATCCTCTTGCACGACGTTAAGAATCTAGCGCTCGAAATATCAAATGTCTTGAAGACACTTTCCCAGCTCGATGATGAAGAAATATTCTTGAAGTTTCAGGACGGTCTATCGCTCAATGTCTCCTATGCCCATGCCCCGACCGCACTCATCAAAAGGCCCCCAAGTGTTACTGCTATACAAGCCTCAAGTCTACGTCTGCCTTTCAAGCTTTCATAGCTCTTCTCACTAAGGAAATCTTCGGCAATTAGCTGCACCAAGCCTGCAAAAAGCAGGAGTCCGCTGCTGATTGCATTCGTAATGCCGACCATTAACAGCCCAACTTTGCTTGCCGGATCGTACAGCGAGTGCAGGAAAATCCCCAAGGCCTGACCCGCCGGCGTGGTTACGCCGTAGGCCAGGCACATCAGCCATGGCTTGGGTGAGCCTGCGTCGAAAAGCACAGGAATCAAGGCCGCTATGCGCGAGCCCAATGCAAAACCCTCAAAGGTTTGATGAAAGCAGATTGCAATCAGCAAGACAACGAATTGCGTACCCTGCGCAACGGAGACGGCCATACCAATGAAGATACTGTGGAAAATGATCCCGGCTTCCAGGAGGAGGCATTGAAGAAAGAGACGCCGTGGGTTCTGCTCATCCCGATCGGAAGAGTGGTGGTGAGTGTCGTTCTCGTGCTGGGAGATCTTGCGCCTATGCGGATTGCTCAAGGTTGCAGATTCGTCGGCCACAGGATCAAGATCGTCGAGGTCAAGGTCCGACTCGCTGTCGGTAGATTTACGAGGTTTGGGGGACGTGTCCCTGTAAGTGGTTGTCGGGGCCTGTAGGCTGTTCAGGGGAACATGCCCGTTTGTATGACTTGAGGACCCTATTCGACTGTGTCGTGTCTCTGGTACTCTTTCCCACTCATTGGAATGGCTGTGGCCGGCACCTTGGCTCGCGAACCACATTTCTATCCCTACCACCATGAATACCGAAAGCATCGCGATCAACCCCGGCATTTGGGGATATGTGTGTATCCAGAAGTCGGGCAGGCATGGGTCCGTCATGGATATAAAGGCGGTGGGGAGCAGATGTATGAATGCGGTCGCGATCAGCACCCCAGTGCCGAAGTGTCGAGAGAGGAAGAGAAAGCGATGCGGGATCGGGAGCTCAGGAAAGCGGCGCGCAATGACGGGAAAGGAGCAAGCTATAAAGCCATCAATAAAGACTCGTTCAAGTGTCGCATTTGGCGTACCCAAGGTGCTCAGCGCAAGTATAAGGAAGAGCGCAAAGACGTGAACTCCTGTATTGTAGGCGCCATTCTTTCCCTCTGTGCCGCATGCTGGCTTCGCCGGAGCATCTTGTCGTCGCTCGAGTTCGGCTTGGAGAACATCGAAGGGGAATCGGCTTAAGAGTAGTCCACGGTCATCTGTTCATAACAGATCAGTTTGCTGGACTGGGTGAAGATACGCGGGCACAGTAGAGACAGATCTCAACGGACCTCGAGTGGGGAGTCCAGGGGACTCTGGATGCATTACTCGTGCGCTTTGCCTTTTCAATGGACGAGCTGTCCATCAACAAGGCGCGAAAGACTCTCGTCAAGTCAGCACACGGGGCATGGGAATGGCCATCCTTCTCTTCCACAACAAACGTAAGTCATCCGGAACAAATCGAAAGTGGTCGCGGCGCTGACAGGGGTGTGCTGAATGAGCGTGGACCACGTGGAGCCGAGCCAGTGTGCCGAGCCTCCGGAGTATGCCGTTTGTTGGCTCGAATTTTGAACTTTTGCTCATCTTCCTGGGAATGCCTGGCTGCCACCCCCATAGCATAGAGACGTCTCACGAGCTCTTTACACGTACTCACACAGCCTCATCCGGAACTGACTGTCAGTGAGCCATATCTATATGCAAAGGCAATCTTTCGAACAGAGATGTGTGACTAGCCGCTGAACTAATTGAATGTGCATTGCAGCACTCTCAGTCTTGCTCTGAACGTCCATCAAAGCCCTTTAATCTTGCTTGTCAACTGTTAAGATACGAGATCCAAATTAACGACGACCTTCCAACATTCTTGTTGATCTAGCAGTGATTAGCGCATAGAACAAGACATGCTGCGCGGATAAGCACTCACGAGGTATTGACACCCATCTCTGAGTACCTCGAGCCCAAGTATAGAGTCGCCGACAATTGACCTCAGCTGACGACCTTCAATCATCATACTCGCTCCTCGAATTGCGCTCTGCTATTGACCACCACACCCTCCGGATTGCACATTGTTTGTGGGGCTTGCCAGTTGGTGGCTTGCGGATTCTGGTCGACACAAACATGAATCCAATCAGGTGGATATCTTTCCCGACGTTGACGGGCTTGATACTCTCGCCAATGGAATGTGGACCACCAACGATGCCTTGAAAGAGACACGGTGCGTTAGAATCGCCTATGTGCCGATCTTTTCTATTGTTTGCGTGATCCAGTCATCGACAAACCGGTGAATCTCCTCGTTGTTCTTCTCGATTGCCAAAAGATGGCCGTTGCCGCGAATGCCTTTGTCTGCAAGGTATACATGCTCCACCGGCACACCGGCATCCTGCAAGAACAGCACTGTGAGATGATCGTATGTCGCATGGTATGAGGCTTCTGCGGTCACCACCAATGTAGGCACACCAGCTAGGTTAGGTAGCCTAGGTGCTGGCACCTTTAGCCTCGCACCATCGAAGAGACCGTCCTCTCCGATCTTGTTTGAGCCCTGCGTAAACTCTAGTCGGCTCACACCGCTCGGCAATGGGGGTTCGTAGGTCAATGGAGTTGAAGTTATGCCATACGGGCGCACGAAAGTGCCGGCTTTTGTCCCTTGCGTTCGGACGTAGAATCGGGGTAAGCCGGGGTAGGTGAAAGGAGGCCCATTTGGCTCCAGGGCCACGATACCACGCACCATCTCTGGACATTCATCTGCAATGTGCCAGCCAATAGGGCCAGACTGGGAGTGCGTGACCAGGAAGGCTGGCCCTGTGCGAGCAAAAAGGTCTTTTGCAAGAGGACGAAAAGCCCTTTCCACATCCTTGTACTTCGCCAGATGTCCGACTTGGCTTGCATAAAAGGCGTCGAAGATGGCATCGCCTTTCTTTCCCGAGCCCGGCCACTGCGTAAGCAGGTTTGCCTGGGGAAATGACTCGTGCGGCGGCGAGGTGAAGCATTCTTCCAGCTCCTCTACCGTGTAGTGGGTGAGTATTCCCAAGTCGTCGGCATGGTACCGAGATCTGCCAACGCCGGGCTGGTCGACAACGTAGCATTCCCACCCCTTTTGTGCCTGCAGCAAGGCCAAGCCCGGTCGGCCATCAGGTGTGGCTTCCCAGTGAGTGCCTGTTTGCGCTGCTCCGTGGATATAGATGATTGCAGGGCGGTTGTCCACCTGCCTGCCATATCGACGCACGCAAATTTGGCCGGTCATGTGTGTCCCCCGATCATCTTGTATGTACTTACCGCCGACATAGAAAACGTCACACATGTTGCTGAGCTGTGCGCTTGGTTCCATGGCTGACGGCATTTGAGGAGAAGGGAGAAATCCAGTTTTGCTTTGAGGGTGTTCAACTTTGATCATTTCCCAGCCGGCGACTTTCCGGCGCGTAGAGAACATTCACTTAGCTCACGCCCCAGGGCCATCCCCTGGCATCATGCAGTAATGTAGGAGGGATTACTCTGAGATATATACTGCTAGAGCGCCAACCGGACGTCTCAACCTCACTGTCCTCGAGAATGTGCTATCCTCAGGGCGCAGCGCTTTAAAACGCGCATCACGCAGTTTCATTTGCGCCCTTAACCACCTTCGCCTTACAAAGCCGGTTACGTAGGCCACGATCCTCCCTTCTATATTCGCTTCCAGTGATGGAGCATAAGGCATGGCTTTCTGGCCCTCCTCACGCACTCAAGAAGATTACGTCTTTGCGTGAATTAGTCCACATCTTGCCTCTACCACGTTGCTGAAAATGGGTCTCGTCCACGTCGGAAAGATCACCAAAAACCGCAACCCAATAAATGCAGCCCTCGAAGCCACCAAATTCGTCAATATGAGTCGCTGCATGGTTGATCGTGTCGTGTTGTTCCGAGGACACTCCGGAATCGACGGGTCTGATGGCATGCCACCATAGATCACACCTAGGGACATTGTCCTTGCTTGCACTGGGACCGACCACTCTCGAGAATACACCAGGGCCTCGGGTGCCAGAGCAGGTAGATATAGTCTGCGGGTCTTGTCAACATATTTCTGCACGAGCTGTGCAATCAATGATCCTGGCTACATCTTGATATCACACTGTGCCAGCATTATAGCTCTCGCAATCTTGGAGTGAACCTATCTCCGCTTTCTGCACTGTACGGATCCGTCTGATCTTCGCAAGCGCCAGAAGCCGGTCCCGCGATGGTCGATAGTGGACAGGTTGAGGTTGCGGCTGCGGTCGTAATGCTCGTGGTGGTCGAGGTACTGGTAGTCATCGAAACGCTGCTCGTGGTTGGTAGTGGTCGTTGCAGAGCTGTAATTGTCAATGTACTCCTGGTTGTGAGACTGGGAGGAGTAGATATTGACGAGGACAAGCTTGTCTCCATGGACTGCTGGAGCTTGAAATTGTACTTTTCGAAGGGCTCCTGCTTTTAGGCAAAGACGCAGTGAGCCTTGCGGATGTTAGTTATAACAGAAGTGCTCGTTGTTTTGGAGGTCTGTGGCCAGGGGTATCTGAAATAACCCCCACTCTGCCGTTCTGACGGGTATGGGGGATCGTGGCAGGTAGGACAGCAAAGTGCTCAGCGTAAATGCAATCTGGTAGATTCGAATGGTGGAGGGATACCTGTGGTCAGTGGTGCAATTGCATGTCAAGGCCTGGGCCCTGCATAACAACTTGCAGATGCTGCGGACTGCAGACCTATGATTGGCAAAGCGATGGTCTTTGGCGACGACGAAACAAGGCGGGAGCTGGGAACATATAGGGTCGCAATCCCGCTCTCATTCCTGCTTCCGCAATGAACACACACCTTAGGATCAAGCAAATCTACGTGAGCAGAATGTCGTACACAAAGGGGACCTGCAAGTCACTTCAAGCTTACTTCAACCTGGCGACTGACTGACTGTATTCTAGGGGACACTGCGGAGCAGATTCGGGACCACAAACTCGCCTGTTCAGTAATCAACTTACACGGTACCGAAGATTGTGTATTTGACCAAGCCAATCTGGATTTCCTCAAGCGCTTCACGGACGACATCTCCGTTGCAAACCGCGACCGAATCCTCGGTGAGAACGGCTGGATCGATGCACCTGGTGAACGACCCGGCATGGCGGTAGCCAGGAAGAGTGGTAGTCTGTCGGGACTCCTCATCGCGAGGTATGGCACGGATGATCCCGCTTTGGATGAAAGGGATTGGGAGCTGCTCAAGGAGTGGAATGATAAGGGCATGCCCAAGGACCAACATGTTCGGCGATGAGGCGGAAGTGAAAAGGGTAGGAGGGATACTTCAGCGCTCCGGCCAGCCTGTTATTGCTATTCACATGATGTACCAGTCCCAACGAATGGTCTTGATCTCGTCCTGATAATTTTGCTGTTTCTGTTATTATCCTGTACTCAGACTACTTGTCCTGTACTCCGCACACAGTACTCTCGCGACTCTGTAAACACTGATACCGGCCAAGTATACGGTTTCTGCCAAGTTCTGCCTTGTCCGGCCGAGTTGCCCAGTCACAACCACCAATCAGGCGCTCTACCTGAAGATGCGCTGCGCTTCGCCGAGCGCCTCAGCATCGTTGCGCGAGGGTTTCACGCCGCGGTTCTGAATCCTCCAACTGCTCATTTCCATCCATCAACACTGTTGCTCCGTTGCGATATCAGTGTGCAACCAGCTGTCTTGCTTCGAATATTGTAAGCTCACTACCATACCTCTGCTCCTCGTCATCCTGCCACCACCATTCAGCGGGCGCTCACTTCAACCTCTCATTCCCCGGTCCGGTCAGACCAGTCTACACTGTTACTATTTGTTGGCTGCATTCTACTCTACTTTCAAATAGGCGGCATCTATGCCTGCGATACTTCTTCTGTCTTTGACCATGAATCTTCATTATTCTTCGAAGCTGCCCCTCGGTTCATCCCGATTTCACGCATGTCTAACCTCTGCCATGTTTATTCTTAGCTATCCTACCTCGACGTGTCAACGGTCCGAAAGCGATAACACCTGAATTTGAGGTTACTTCGCCCCCTGCTAGGTCGCAAATCCGCAAATGACATAACGCGTCATTGGGCGTGGACACGGTCACTTGGCGGCTTTGAGACATCAAGATCAATCTCGAGACGGCTCTTGAGAGTGCGCTCTCAACATGAATCCATACGAGGCCTATGGGTCGCCCACAAACGACAGATCGCCTCCAAGATACCGTGGACGCGATGAGTCCTATGACCGCGACCGCAACGATTCGTACAGACGGAGATCTCCTGGTAAGCCCACACAAAGCCATGTGGCTACCGTGACTGATGACTGACATTTTGGAACCTAGTCAATGACAGACGTCGGCCTGCTCCTCGCAATCGCTCCCGTTCACCGGTAGCCATCGACCGATACCAACCAGACCGAGATCGAGACCGCGAACGGGACCGAACCACAAGGGATGACTACTACGATGGTCCTAGACCAGCTGCGAGGGATATCAGAGACACAAGAGATGCGAGAGATCCCAGAGACGGACGGGATGCAAGAGACATACGGGACCCAAGAGAACGAGACGACCGCAGAAGAGCACCATCTCCTACCGCCGCCAACATTGATCGCTACGTTCCAGGCCAAGAGCCGGATAAGCAAGCTGTCAAGGTTAATCCACTGGCAAACCCCCTTGCTTTGGACACGCAAGCTGGCTTTAGCTTCTTCGCCGATTGGTGGAGGTTCGAACAGCAAGTTAAAGAAGAAAAAGAGCGAGCCAAGCTTGGTGGAAGACGACCGTCGGACCGCGTTAAAGGCGAACGGGAAGCGAAGGAGGACCGTGATAAGGAGCGTGCACAAATCCAGCAGGCTTACAACCAGTACAAGCAAGAATTTCAAGTGAAGATGGCAAGACAATTTGTCCAGCTGCACAAGGGCGAGGAATGGTTCAAAGAGCGATACCTTCCGGAAATCCGCGATCCTATTCGAAAGCGTCTCATGGAATCCCGAAAAGCCGATTTCGACCAATGGGTCAAAGACATCGAGGCAGGCGTATTCGACGAATTCACACTTGAGGGGATTTACAAGAATGATAGCGATGGTGCTGGTGGCATGGTGGAGAAAGAAGAGGGCGAAGCCGTTGGCGGCGCTGAAGTGCTCGGGGTTCTTGACCTTGTGCCTGCCAAAGGTGGCGACCTGCGAGACGAATCCGCCCAACAACCTGCCCTGCTTATCAAGACCCTTGCACCAAACGTCGGCAGGGATCGCATTGAGGAGTTCTGTAAAGAACACCTTGGTGAAGAGGCTGGTGGCTTTAAAGGTCTTTCGCTTAGTGACCCGAACCCGGCCAAGAAATTCCACCGCATTGGCTGGATCATGTTGAATCCTGCTCCTGAGGAGGATGGCGACGCCATGCAAGATGTCGAACGGGGCGATGGCCGTGATGAGGACGGTGAAGTAGGCAAAGAGGAGCCTTCGACCGACAAAATCAGTCCTGTTCAGAAAGCTCTCGATCTCATAAATGGCAAGACTATCACCGATGCCGTCAGAGGCGATTTCACCTGCCACGTCGGTATTCACAATGCGCCTAGTGCGCCTCGAAAGAAGGCTCTCTGGGATCTCTTCTCTGCGCCAGAGCGGGTCGAGCGGGACTACGAACTCGCGAGGCGACTGGTCACCAAGCTCGATGCTGAACTTGGGAATGACGAGACGTCAGGAGGTCTCACTCAGATCGATGCTCGAGTGGAACAAATGAGAAACCAGGGTCTTCTGCAGCCTCCACCCAAACCCAAGAAGCCAACTTTCGAAGACAACGACGACGAGATCAAGTTCGAAGAGGAAGGTGAAGAAGGCGAGGAAGACGAAGATGACCAGGATGATGAAGAGTTGCTTGTCATCAAGAAGAAGCTTGATCTTATGGTTGAGTATCTCCGCCGCGTCTACAGCTTCTGTCTATTCTGCGTGTTCGAATCGGATTCCGTCCACGAGTTGGTGCGCAAGTGTCCTGGTGGACATCTTCGGAGGCCGAGGGCTGGCTTGAGCACGGCGGCCAAGGCGGCAGCCAGGGCCAGCGCGCTTGGTGAACCATTTCCAGGCAAAAAGAAAGAAAACGGTGCAGAAGACGAAGCACTCAGCCCTGTCCAGGAGAAGCGACCTCAAAAGTACAACAAGAATGACCAACAACTTGTTCGAGCGTTCAATTGGGTCAAGACTTTCGAAGAGAAGATCCTGCAGATTCTCGAGCCTGAGTATGTGGACTTGAAGAAGATTGGAGGCAAGCCAGTTGAAGAAGCGTTAGATGAAGAGCTTGCCAAGTACGTCAAGCAGGAAGATGAAGCCAAGTATCGATGCAAGGTGCCCGAGTGTACCAAATTGTTCAAGGCCGATCACTTCTGGCGGAAGCATGTGGAAAAGAGACACGACGAGTGGTTTATGGCTCTCAAAAAAGATGTGAGTACCGACCAGCCTTGCCCTGTACTGATGCTGACCCTCCGTAGCTGCAACTCGTCAACACATATGTTCTCGATCCGTCTCATATCGCACCGTCACGATCAGATGCAAACTCGAATGGCCATTTCCCTCTCCCTCAGAACCACCACTTGAACAATGGCACTCCCCGCGGATTCAGCCTTCAGGGTATGGGCATGAACACCATGAGCTTTGGTCAGAATGCTATGATGAACATGGGCACTATGATGTCACCTCTCGTAGCTGGTGTCAACTTTAATCCAGATGGTATGAACGGCAATGGTGCCCACACTGGCGGACCTATCCGTCGTGGCGGTGGCAGATACGGCCATCGACCTGGACCCTATGACCGGAATCAGCGAGGCAGCCAACGTGGGTACAACAATATGGGCGGGATGATCCGAGGCCTCGTGCCTGGTATGACACCAGGATTCATCGCTCAAGGTGGTGGTGGTGGAGGTGGGAAGTGGGGTGACGGTGCCGGTGGTGGGATGAACGCCATGGGACCCAGAGAGGCCACCCAAGGACGGAGTATCAAGAGCTATGAGGATCTGGATGCTCAGCCTAGCGGTGGAAGTAGTGCTGGTGCAGCAGCCGCAGCTCAAGCTGGAGGGGGTGCGGAGCTCGACTACTAGACTCTATGTGGTGGGCAAGGAAGTGAGCCTTTGCTACGTGGCATGTGTTTGCCCTGGGCAGGAGAAGGAAGAAAAGGAGAATTACACATCTTAGACTGGACATCTCTTACCAGAAACTCCTCCCACAGGTGAGTGAGATGGGTGGCTGCGGTCGTCGACCAGCGTCAACTTCTCAGGAGGTTTGCTACAACAGATACCTTTATCCACTTGTGTTTTAACTGGTGCAATTACCAACCAAGGGAATGGAGTCAACAGGT
The DNA here is from genome assembly GCF_000585515.1 of Cladophialophora yegresii CBS 114405. Classification (NCBI taxonomy): domain Eukaryota; kingdom Fungi; phylum Ascomycota; class Eurotiomycetes; order Chaetothyriales; family Herpotrichiellaceae; genus Cladophialophora; species Cladophialophora yegresii. The sequence continues at coordinate 82,576 of NW_006913049.1, read as the reverse complement.
GCTTCAAGTCCGCGGCAATGGCCAACAAAATGCGAACGAAACATTGAAATCAACGCGTACAAACGCGAAGCTGTGCAGTTGCTACTCTTGTCGGTCCGTTCCAATCATTTTGACGGTAGCAGGCTGTTTCCGATTCCCCGTCAGAGAAGTCCAAGCGCCGGCGTACCTCTATCCATGCTACGAATAGACATAACAGTGCGTGACGTGCTTCGAGGGTCAAACGTTCATCCAGAGAAACTCAGACCGATAATCTACGACGACTGCTATCCTCCTTCACGTGTCAGAATCTATGCCCTGTTCCTCAGCACTCTCTTTCCAGCTGCTGGCTCTGCAACCACGACCTTCTTATTTGCTGTCCGGGTAGTGCCTGCATTTCTCTTGAGCGCGGTCTTCGCGACCGATGCCGCCCGTGCCACACCTCCCTTCTTCTTCTTCTCCGCCGGACTCACTGGTTCGGCTGCGATCTTGGCAGTCTTCGACACAGCAGTAGCGGTGCGGCCACCACGCTTAGGCTTCACGACGGTGGTCCCGCTCGATGCAGCAGAAACATCGGTCGAGTTGCTGTGCGTGCTTGCTTGTGAGAACGTGCGTTGCGGAGATGCTGGAACGCTTGGCTTTGGTTTGGGTGGAGGAAGCATTTGGCCCTTCGCCACTGCTGTGCTTGTCTCTTTCTTCTCCTTGGACGCTGTTCGCGTGAGTTTCGCAGCCGTGGCTGTTCCGCCGCGTTTGGCTTGTTCGTACATCCCGTGCATGCTGGCTGAGATGGCGGAGGTCGCGGCAGTAGCGGCTGATTTGAAAGGGGAAGTTGACCTCACTGGAGACATTGCCGTGGTTGGTCGTGCAATCATGCTTTTAGCTGGCGAGGTGGGGAGGTAGAGGTCTTTAATAGGTGAGCGTGGGAGTGTGCGGGAGTTGTGGGAACGAGGAGACAGGACTGAGGTGGTTGGGTGTTTGGCTGTGCGCGAAGTGGTGCGGGTTGCCTGGGCGGTTGTTGCTTTGGGACGCTTATTGTTCTTGACCACAGGGAGAGTGTCGGGGTGTCTTTCGTTCTCTTTGTCCGAAGCGATTTGGATCTCGGAACTCGGGCGCTTCTTGCCTCGAGTAGGAGCTTGTTGAACTTGTTGAGCTTGTTGCCGAGCCGAAGACTGTAGCTTGGTCGAGGCATGTTCCTGCGGGAGAGGAGGCAGCGGTTTGCGTTTGGGCGTAGGGACCTCGACTGATATTGTTTGCTTAGGCGGCGATGCCCGAGGAGCGTCCTTGACCGGGCGCGCAGGTTGGTGTTGTTCCATGAGTTCCCTCATGGTCATCTTTCGCATAGTGAGAGGAATCCGATTGACGCGTCTTTCGATTCGAGCTCTAAGGTCGGCGCATTGGAGAGCATATCCTGCTCGAAGTTGTCGTGCTCGTTCAGTAACTGGGGACATGTCAGCTGTGATGCAACTTCTGAAGGGCATAGTCATACTCTCAAGCTGGAGGTTGTCCATCAGTGCTTGCTTCTGCTGCAGTGTGATTCTCATCTTCTTGAGCGGCGGGCTACCCGTTGGCGTGACGGCGCCGGCAGGTTGGTCTTCAATCTCCTCAATGTCCTCCGATTTCCTCTTGCGCGTCATGGTTGATGCCATACTGTTTACCGATGGACAGTGTGCCCTGGGCTTCCCAACCTGATCTCGAATAGTGCTGGATGTCCAGTTCGAGAGTCGTGGATGGCGAGGTGATGATGCTTCGTCCATGTAAACAAATGACGCCCTAATGTCTTGGCGGGGACCCGCTGAGACTGGCACGCCCCCCGACGCGTGAGGCGCCCCCTCGCGCCCTTCTTCGTGGAGCGCCGTCAGTCACTGTCAAACCCCTTCCAGTCGGTTAACAAGCGAGACTGGCCATATCTTTCAGCACTCTCTTGCTGTCAGACGTTCATCATCAGGCACCTATCCCCTTTTTTCAACTACTCTGACACAAGGCTGTATGCGTTCTGCTGACAACGTCCAGCCTGGTAACATCGTTGATCTCGACTATGCATGCTGAAAATACGCTGAAACCATCCAGCCACTGCTTTTGGGAACAGCGTGGCCAATCCACGCATGTGCGCCTTTCGACTAGGCCGTGTACTGCCCAAGAAGCAGTAAGGTGATCGGGCGCGATCTACACAGTAGGTCAAGTGAAATGACGCCAGATCACAGACCCTGGCGAGTACCGACGGTGGGAGCTTGGCCTTCTATGCGTATCCGTTGTGGGTTTGTCATATCAGATTTTGAAGGTGAAAGTCCATGCGCAAGTATATGTACTGTAACCTTCTCCCAGTGCATCAACTTCCCCACGAATGCCATCAAATGCTAGCTTGAATTCTGACCATTCGAAATGTCCTCGATTGCCTCCACTGTATCGACTCTTTCGAAGCGCGCGCAAGAGTGCGCTGTGCCATCGGAGTCCCCTCTCTGGGGCATCTACGCAGACCAGTGGCACCCAGAATCCAATCCAAATGGATATATCAATGTCGGCGTTGCAGAGAACACTTTAATGCACAGCGAGCTGGAGTGCTATATTCGGAACAGCTCTAATATCCCATCGAAAGCCTTCACGTATGGAGATGGGCCACTGGGTTCCAACAGGTTGAGGAACGCTGTTGTGAGATTCCTCAACCGTCGGTTACAGCCAGTTGTGCCTCTAGAGATGCGGCATGTCATTGTGACGAATGGCGTCTCTCACTCCATTGAGCATACATCTTGGGCATTCTGTAACCCTGGGGATGGATACCTCCTCGGCCGACCATACTACCGCGCCTTCATTCCAGACATCGCACTTCGTCCTGGCGTGGAAGTCCTCACAGTCGACTTCGGAACCATAGACCCCATGAGTGTGGAAGCAGTTGCCGAGTACGAAAAGGCGCTCCTTGCTGCCAAATACCGGGGCGTTCACGCAAAAGCTCTCATGCTATGTTCGCCGCACAACCCACTGGGAAGATGTTACTCTCGGGACGCTCTCATTGCCTACATGCGGCTGTGCGAGAAATATCAGATTCACCTAGTCTGCGACGAGATATACGCCTTCACGACTTGGCACAACCGTCACGACTCCTCCCCTCCTGCGGTTGGGGTTACCTCCGTTTTGTCAATCGCCACGGAAGGCATCATCAATCCATCTCTCGTCCACGTGCTCTGGGGTATGAGCAAGGACTTTGGGGCCAACGGCTTGAGGGTGGGATATATCATCTCGCAACATAACGAAGCGCTTCACAGGGCGCTTCTGGAAGTCGAGATCTACTCCTACGCGTCGTCCGCCGCTGAGCACGTGGCCGCAAACATGCTCGAAAATGATGCTTGGGTTGACGACTTCATCCAGGAGAATCAGAAACGGCTGACTGATTCGTTCAGTTTCGTGGTAGACTTCCTCAACAAGCATAAAATACCCTATGCGCCAGGTGCAAATGCTGCGTTCTTCATATGGCTTGATCTTGGAAAGGCGTATCTTGACCGGCACCTCGAACGTGGCAGCGAAGTCACCGACGCAATGGCCGACGAGATCATGCAATCGCTCGTGAGCAGTAAAGTGTTTCTGGGAAGTGGGTCATACTTTGGTGCAGAGACGCCGGGCTTGTTTCGTATTGTGTTCACCCATCCAAGACCTTACATGGAGGAGGCCCTGAGAAGAGTAGCCAGGGCAATAGGGGAGGGCACTGAAGCCCGATATCAACCTACGTTACCGCTACGTGGTGGCGCTAAGCTAGGAGGCCAGGTAGATTGTCAGGGATAACGACCTCAATGCGAACCTGTGACTGCTCATGGATACAAGCTTGCCAGCCATAATACCATCTATTCACAGCTGACACATCCAGTAAGGCTCTGTTGGGGTCCACCCAACGCCGCCGTCATATCAATCGCACCTTGTCGAAGTTCAATGCTCCACGACGCAGCTTCCACGCCCACAGCCCGACAAACAGCAGCACATTAAAGAAGCTGAATACAAGGCTGCCCCCGAAGACGAATGCGTGATAGCTCCAGGCATCACTGGCGTTCAGATTTGCCACCTGGCATACAATTGCCCACGGCAGAACGTACAAGACGTTGGATACCAGTGACTGATACAGATACCACCTTGGCACCGTCGGCAACAGGACTGTCGCAAGCTCGGTACTCAGTGCATAGAAAATGTAGCACCAATCTATAGTGCGCCACATATAGGCGGTGATCGATGCCACAGTGTCTGAGCCCGAGAGGTAATGTGCGAACGGTTTGCAGCCGAAAATTGAGAGGAAGATACACAGAGGAACCTCGATCGTGAGCACGACGACCGCGGAGATCAGAGCAGGGGTTGCCATGCCTACAAACGAGGTGTCAGTCAAGCCCAACCAAAATATACACTGAAAGCCTCGTACCTCTGATCTGCTTCCAGCCGGCTTTGGCCTTTTGTAAGTCGACGCCGACTGCCTTCCGCCATTCACCCCATCTGTGCCCGGTAAAGGCATTTGAAGTAGCCTCCAGCGTCTGGACCGGGACCATTACGAGGCCCCACCGGATTGTGTTGAAAACTCCCCATGCCGTTGCATAGTCAGAGCCCATAGACACAATGTTGCTGACGAGCCAGAGGTAGAAGGTATTCCGGACGGCCGACTCTGCGAATGTAAGGAAGCCTGGTCTGAGAAGCACCCCAAACGCCCTAAGGCTGGGACGCGGCATTTTCTCAATGAGGCCATGCTTGCTCTGGAGTCTCCAAACTATCAAGATGAAGTACGCCAACCCGGCAAAGGCGGCTGCGAAGTCACATCCGAGGCGGATGCCTGCCTGGGTGTTCACCGAGGGCGTGAATGATCCCACGTGGAACTTTGAAATGATCAGCAAGTCCAGGATTATGTTGATGGCGAAGCGTGTCGCCGCGATGAGAAAGGGCACGTCCGGATGGTCCAGGGCTCTGGTGGCATTGCTGACGGCAGTCTCTAACGCGGCGCTAAAGACAGAAAACGAACTGATGCGGACGTAGGTCAAGCTTGCGGCGCGGACTTGCTCGGGTACGAAACCGGCGGCGAACTGTTTGGCTGCGCCTAGAATGATGACACTGACCAGCAGACCCATTATGCTCTGGAAGACGATCAACGTCTGCGTAAGGCTGATCCGGGACGATAGCGAGCGCGACGCCTTGTCCCCAATGATCACCCACGCGGCTCGAGGGAGGCCTTCGTTGATGACTTCAGCCACGACGCCAATGTACGTGTATGAGTCCACGGTAGCGACCATGGAAGCGTCGATGTTGGCAACCCATAGCTTGGAGAGAGTGCCGTACAACGCGGGAAGGACAAAACCGACAAAATTGTACGCGACAGCGCCGGAGAACCTGAGAACGAAAATGAGCTCATAGAATTCCTTGACGCACGGGACCGGAGAATCTAACTAACTTATCTCGACTCCATATGCTACCAGCGTGGGTGGTATCTTCTCTCTCGCTGAGACCATCAGCACGGGGATCGGGATCTGTAACTTCGACGACGTCCTTTGACGGCAGCATTGTGTATCGGTAGGCGGTTCGCACGAGTCTTCGGAACAGATTTCGGGGATACATCTCCTGCTAAATATCCCCGCATGCCGCGGAATTTTTAGCATAGCTTCATGTCCTTTGTTCTGGTCACTGAAGCGGAAAGACCGCCAAGGTCACACAGCAGTAGCGGAAATGCAGAGAAGGAGTTGCAAGCAAATCATCAGTGGTAGCGATGCGAACTTCACCCACGCAAGCGGCCTGAAACGACCACATACCCCTCCCTAGGGTGGGGTGTAGGACTCTTCCTGTCGACAAGGGCACAGAGTAACATGTGAATCAGTCTACGGAATCGCATTGGTTACAGTATGAGCACTGATTGCCGAGACAACGAAGGATGGACTTGTACGGAGTAGATCCTGAAGGAAGAAAACGGCACCATTTTACACAATACTCAGCCCAAGCAGATACGGCGCAGCAAGTTGGCGAAATGGGCAGCGTTGGTCAACTCTCTTGGTGACTCCTTCGCTCCCCTACTGCCGCGATAGAGGCGAAATATTGCCACCAGCGGAACTAGGCGGCAGCGGGCAAACGGAGGCAGTTGCTTCCGCTTCCAAAATGCGCCGCGAGTCGTCCCGGGGCACATCCGAAAGGCCCCCTCGGAAGAGGACGCGAAGTGGAGAACAGGCGATGGCAGATGCTTCGGTGCAATGATGTACAAACCCAACCGCGACGTTCGCGAGTTAGATTCTGCTCCATTCTATTCGGATATCTGTCTCGCTAGAGCCTGACAGCCTCGCGGAAGCTTTTCGGCTTGCTCGAATCTATTTCTATGTTGTCTCTTCTGTATGTAGGTCCTTTTGTTGTCACCTAAGTTGCAGGCATCGCAACTCTCGTGAAGACCAAATCTTGGTGGAGTACCATGTCTGCAGAATCGAAGGGTGAGAGCGTCTCGATGGCGCAAGATTCAACGGCAGCAGCAGCTTCACGGCACGCGTCGACCGATGTGCCCAGAAACTTCGAAGTAGCCATCATTGGTGGTGGGATTGCTGGCCTGACCCTCGCCATCGCATTATACCACCGCGGCATCGCGCTGAAAGTCTACGAACAGGCGCCTCAGTTCGGCGAGATCGGCGCGGGCGTTTCGTTCTCCCCCAACGCCGTGCAGGCCATGAAGGTCTGCCACCAGGGTGTCTACGAGGCGTTTGAGAAAGTCTGCACCCGCAACGTCTGGCCCGAGAAGCAGAAGGTGTGGTTCGATTACCTCGACGGGTATGTGGGGCCGAAGCCTGGTCAAGAGAGGCAGGACATTGCATTCACGATTCGAAACTCCTTGGGACAGAATGGAGTGCATCGTGCGGCATATTTGGACGAGATCGTCAAGCTGCTGCCGCGCGAGATTGCGCGGTTCGGCAAGAAACTTGTTGATATTGAGGAGAAAAAGGACAGCGGGAGGCTGTCGATGAAGTTCGAAGATGGCACCACGGCTGAAGCGGATGCGGTGATCGGATGCGATGGTATCAAGTCAAAAGTTAGACAGATCATCGTTGGAAAGGACCATCCTAGTGCCAAACCCAGTTATACGCACAAGTATGCTTACCGAGGGCTTGCGCCGATGGAAGAAGCGATCAGGGCTGTCGGCGAAGAGCTGGCAGTCAACTCTTGCATGCACGTAAGTCTTTCCAGCTGCTGTGGCTGGGAGTAAGGTGACGTTCGGCACTTGCTGACATGCCGCAACACACAGATGGGCCCGGATGGCCATGTCCTGACCTTTCCTGTCAACCACGGCAAGACGCTGAATATTGTGGCCTTCAGAACTAGTCCCGAAGACTGGCCAGACTTCAGTCGGCTGACCAGGCCAGCAAAACGAGAAGATGCATTGAGGGACTTTGCAGGGTACGGCTCAAATGTGATGAAACTGCTGAACCTAACGAAGCCGGATCTGGACGTGGTAAGTCACCTTGAGAAGTTTCACATGAATGCAGACAATTGCTGATCAACCACGAAGTGGGCAATTTTCGACATGGGCGACAATCCGGTTCCTACCTTCCATACAGGGCGGATATGTATATGTGGAGATGCAGCGCACGCGACTTCTCCGCACCATGGCGCAGGAGCCGGGTTCTGCATTGAGGATTCGGCTGTTCTTGCCTCACTCCTCGCCTACAAGCAGGTCCAATCACCCTCGGATCTCGAAGCTGTATTCGCAACGTTCAATGACCGACGAAAGGAGCGCGGGCAGTGGCTTGTGCAGAGCAGCAGGTGGATCGGTGACTGCTATGAGTGGCGTGCCGAAGGCATAGGCAAGGACTTTGAGAAAATCGAGAGGGAGATCAATGAGAGAAACGGCCAAATCGCCGAGGTGGATGTAGAAAAATGGTGCAGGGAAGCCATAAAAGACCTTGCAAGTAGGCTGAAGCGATGATGGTTTGGCTATTGGATGAGGCTGTCTGACAGACTTCAGTCTTTGGTCGTGCTTAGTCGACCTTGAACAACGTCACAGATCCACATGGCTCCAGGCTTGTCTGCCACGACTTCATGACGACCTATTTCTTGCCCGGGATCTTATGAGCATCGAATGTTGTATAGCCGCCGTTGCCCAACCCGCAATTGCCTCCCGCAGTAATTGATCCAGCGAGCTGATTGCCCGCAACCCCTGGTGTATTGGCTGCGAATTTGTCGAACTCGACCCTGTCTTTGCCTGTATATTTCTTGATGTCCTCGTCGGTGATCTTGGAGGAGCCGTCAGGATTGCGGCCGTTTTTGAAGTTCTTGAATGCTTTGTATTTATCGCCGAGGAAGCCCATGTTTGTGTCGGGCCTGAAGCGAGGCACTTGCAATTGTCGTTGCGGGGAGATTGAGAGTTCAGTCGACGCCGAGATGATGAAAGCTTATCCTTTCCACAAAGTGCTCCAGAGATTAAAGCTGAGAGATGGGGCCTCACCTGGTGCCTGTATATACCATCCTCTGTAATGGGTCGACTGCGACCCGATCAAAGCCACCCCGCGTCACACATGACTATATGGCAAGGCGTTGCTAAAAATAACAGCGCGCCGGCTCGGCAGACAACATGGGCTCTTGGACAAGTCTTTCGCCTTCGCCTAACCCATCGATCCTGAACGTGGTTCTCCGTGCGGAGCATCAATCGAAGCGAGCTAGAGCTAGCTCTCTGAAATGCGAATACGACCTTTGCAAAATCCCAGCAAAGGTGCTTGGTCGTCGTTCTCACCGTGGCTACCGCTGCAAGCGAACCCTTAGCTACTATCGCAACCGCTTTCGTCGAACCACGAGACGGGGCTGGTGGCAAAGATCCCCGAGTGTTTGCATGACGGGCAAGGGAAGAGTTTTGTCGGAATTGGGAAAGCTTGAGTGGTAAAAAATGGGAGGAAGATTAAGAAAATACGGAGTACAGTTCATCTGGAAAAGGGGCTCGGCAGACTTTCCTTGCGGCTGTGCTGCCTGAATGCCCCGCGAGGCTCACGGGAGGCACGCGAGGCTGAACTTCCTCTTTCTTTCCCATCAACAGCAGGAAGCCAACCGTGCGATCCTTTATCTTTGTCTAAAGTGATGCGGCGGGCCACTAATTGCCCACCCCCTCTGTGCGATGGCAATTCAGCGCGCTCATCCCCGTTGTCCTCGCCTCCACTGACCCAATCCGCCACCAGAGAAGCTTCAGCCTCGCAAGAGGGAAAGCAATTTCGACCAACCAGAGAACTTCCATTTGAAGTCGCCCAGCATGTTCAGACGTATCTCGAAGAAGGACTCTTTACCCAAGCATTCGATACGTTACTCTCAGTCACGGGCAATAACGCATTCTCCGTTAGTGCTTCGGCGCCCGTGACAATCCCGCCCGTCTCGCACCTCGCGTTGGCGGCCACGCTTACAGTCCATCCAAGCACGACAACAAGGACAAACGATCGGGAAAAGTGGAACCAAGCAAACGCTGCTCTACGATTGCTCAAACTAATTCACTCCCTTGTCGGGCCCGTTAATGCCAACTTCGCCGCGGCATTCACCTTTCACAAATTTGACCTTCGGTTTTCGCGACGGACTGATAATCGAGCGAGCGACGATGACGAGGAAGGTGAAAGTGAGGATGCTTTTCGTGATGACAATCTAAACACGACTTATGCCCGCTCGCACAGCCTCTGGACCCGGGCCGAGGATTTCTGGCGACTGGTAGGCTGGGCATTCAATTGTGCGTGTTTACCAGGGATGTATGGCTCACGATGGACTCACTACCGTCTTCTACTTGAGTTTCTGGTCAGCATGATTGAGACGGACTGGCGTATCCGGACTATCGGAGAGAATCCCTCGCCGGATGAGTCCTTGCTATGGCAGTACATTGAACTGGCGTCAAGCGGACACGCACGGCAGAGAAGAATCATCCGCGCAATATTCGCCGACGGAAGTGCACGCTCACTCGCCGAGTTCCGAGAGATATTCGCCCACGAGCTGAAAGAGCCAAAGCAGGAAGACGGCACGGCCAAGAAGCTTGAAAAGCAGGAACATGTCAATATCGATCAAGATTTCTACGGCGACTACCTTGGTCAAGAGGATGATGATGTCTCCGACGGGGCTGCAAATGATGGTGATGCTATAAGCGTGGGGGGCGGACGACGTTCGAAGCGGCTAAGGACAGGAACAAGACCGAGGACACCTTCAGCAAAGAGACTAACGCCACGAAGCAGCAACGGCAGCCTGAGAAGTTCCTACACCGATGCCGAAGGAGATACATCTACTCCCTCAGCACCAACTCTTGGTGACTCATCCTCCATTTCCCTCCGTCTCCGCCTGTTGCGTCTCCTGACGTGGGTTTCCGCGCACGATACGCTAACATCCACATCCCCGACCACTTTCCCGGACCTGGAAGAACTATTTATCCTCTTCGTGGAATTCATACGGCCTTTGTCCTTGCCAGTCTTCGCCCAAATAGTCCTCCCCTCCCCGTCGAATCCCTTCGATGCCACGACGTTGACGAGCTTGTGCGAGTCCATCCTCCAGCGCATGTTGGAACATTCCGCCCCGAGCAGACGGAGCATGGTGCTCCTCTCCCAAAGCAAACTCGAGGAAGAGTATCTCCGCTTTGCGGCGAGCAAGAACAGCGCCGACGCGAACGCACGGGTTTCCATCTTGCTGGAGTCACTGGCTCGCACGCTCGCAGGTGTGGGTGCGTTGAAGAAGACCCCTCTCTTATTGGCCGTTGTGGCCGAGGGAGTAGAGCGGAGGGTGAATAACGTTGCTGTTCGAGTGGGAAAGAAAGGGGTCAAGACGGAGAAGGGGAAGAGACAAAGCGAAGAGGCTTTGGCATGGGAGTGGCTTGTAGAGAGTGGTGAGAGGATATCGAAGATCGTGGACGGCTTGGATGGGCAGGCAGACACGAGGAGGGTCAAGGGCGCTGTCTCTAAAACAGCAGAGGCATTAGATGAACATGAACACACGATACACGTCAGTCGGTAACGAACGCTTGCTCGCTCGTTCTGTGGAAGCCTTGCATGACCGTGGCACTCAGTAGATCTTTCAAAGCGTTCATTATGTTTTATAGATGTCCTGTTGGAAGCCAGGCTGACGGCTTGTAACGGACAACCAAGTCGAATAGCTCGCTGCGTCCCGTCCTTCCGATAGACATCGCGCTCACTGATGCCTCCATTCAACGCTTGCTCGGGATATCATGTTTCCTGAAGCCTTCCAGAATCAATCGCACATAGATCCTCGCCCACGCAGGCACGCCTCCGGGACACGAAAATCTAAGGCGGAGGCCGCGGTCCGATGATCTGTCGTCTGGCACCTCCAACCCCGAGCCCTGGACCGCCTCGATTCTGACTATCTCCACCCAGATACCCGTACTGATGAACATCCCAAGTCTGACCCGGCGCACTTCCTTCTCGGACGTCCCGTGCGCGCGAGGCCGTATCCTGCTGTGACTCTTCCCACTCTCGCTGCCGCTCTCGCTCGCGTTCCATTTCTCTTTCAAGAAGCGATTTGGAGGCCCAACCGCCAGCTTTGGTGCGTTGCTGAGACTGTATCCGGCGCCGGTCTTCGAGGTCGATTTCAGTCGTGGTAGAGAAGTCTTGTGGGCGGTGAGAGCTGACGTTGGGTGCAGACGGAGCAGCGTTCGTCGCGAGGTACCGATCTGTTCGATTCGTGCCGGCTTGATATGCTGCTGGGTCGGGCAGAGGACGAGACGATGGAGGAGCGTCGGGCCGTGGTGGCTTCGGTGGGGCTTGATCTTGGTTCTTCTGCCATTCCCGCTTCAAGTAGTCTCGCTCAGAAGCCGACCAGTCGTCTTGATGACTGGTCTGTCCGGGTTGAGGTCTGCTTGGTGATGCAGGAGCAGGAGGATCTAACTCGGAGTCTGAAGGCTGAGGTGGTCCTGGCCGAGTCGATTGAGATTGTCTTTGTTGCGCCCTCATCTCTTCCAGCTGGCGCTCTAGTTCTGCAATGCGCTGGGTCTCAGCCGTCTGCTGCTGCACGATGGGTTTGGTGAGTGGGGGTGCATCTGCAGTAGTCCTGGTCCGGTCGGTTTGATACTGGCTGAGGAACTGCCCATTGAGACGGGCATCGCTATCAGTCCGTTGCCGGCCTCTGGCTTGCGCCATGCGGGCCTCGCGCTCAGCCGCATCTTGAGCTTCACGGTCGCGCTCACGTTCATACTGCAGTTCCTTCCTACGCTGTTCTTCACGTCGCACTCGTTCTTCCGCCTGAAGACGCTGCCATTCCGCAGCTCGTTGTTCAGCGGCTTCTTGCTCTCTTGCCCGTTGCGTTTCCCATCTGTGCTCCTCTTCTAACTTGGCCTGTTGTTCTTCTGCCTCGCGCTGCGCACGCTGTCGCCTTTCCTGTTCCTCCTGTTCCTCCTGTTCTTGCCGCTTGCGCTCCGCCTCTACTCTGAGACGTTTCTCTTTCTCGGCAAGACTGGGGACGTTGGGCGCAGCGGACGTGATTTGCCGTCTGGCACCGAACGCAACGCCCTGGTTGCCCTGGCTTGCGCCACCCATATAGCCGTATTGATGGATGTTCCATGCTGGAGCTGTTTTGCCTTCATCGTCCCTGGAACTCCAGCTGCTGACCGGACCGCCGTACGCCAGACCCCCTCGGCTGAGGGTATTCTTGGACGGGCTTACACGGCCGGAGTAGGCGGCTTTGTTGAGAGGGTTAAAGGTGATAGATGGGCTATCAGGGGCCGCGTTGCTTGTACCTCGTGGTCTCGAGCTTGCTGTGGTGGTATAGGCTGGAGATCTTGGGCCACTGGAGCCTGTTCCTTGGGGGCTCATGGCAGATTTGCTCTTTGCTCCCAAGGTGGTGGGGAAGCTTGACGGGTTCAGTTGGTTTGCTCGCCGGCCGAACGCGGCGATGCATTGCAGGACCTGGGCAGGGTCTTTGGAGTCGTAGAGGTCGACGGTAAGAAATCGATCGTGGGATAGAAGGTTCAAGGGCGGCTTCTCGCAAGCAGTCAGGAAGTGCGAGATGTTCTCCATTTGTACGAAAGGCATGTTGGATTGCTTGTACCTGACACCCGATATGTTCGGTGCAACGGCCAAGTTGACGAGTCTGTAAGGAAGATACAGTCAGCACCTCACTACCATGTTCATGCGCATCACTTACTTGCAAAGAGCCACACCGTCTTTCAGCGCTTCCATCAAGTCACCCGGAGCCAGCCGTTCTCCGAGCGTGCTTTCGATCCAATTCCGCACCTCATTAGCGGCGCCTGGAGTGTAGCGCTCCAAGCGCAGTTTGCGCATGTCCTGGTCCAGACTCGTCACGGAAGCCATCGTTGCTGCTGCTGATGTCGCAAACGTAAATAGTGTGAGCTCTAGCGACGTCAATGGGAAGCGCCGTAGAGATTCAGTCAATGACTGCCGTCAGTAGCGAACAAGCCGACCACCGCGTGTATGCAGTAATGCGCGAAGACGATGGCCGTGTAGATTGTGGTGGGGATGAGACGGATGTGATGTGTGACCGGGGCCTCGCATGCAGGTTGACGTCGACCCCAAGAATTATGCAGCCTTCGTGCTTGTGCAATGATGATTTTGTGACTGGACCTACACCAACCTTCCAATCCTGCGGCTCGCGAAGCGTTCAACAAGATGGGGGCAATTCGAGATCTATGGCTGAGATGGAAGATGCTTCGTTTGCCCTGGAGAAAGAGATTCTTAGTCGGTACGTGCACTCGAACCGGATGGATATTGAGAATTGTATGCCAACTGACATTCCGACAGGGCAAGACCTCTACGGCAACACATTCTGGGAGTTCCGAGATCAAATCAATCCCGGTCGATGGCGGCGGATGGTCAAGGGCAGCCGTCGGGCTACTCTTTCTTCACTCTCAGACGTTCAGATCTCGCCTCAGTGGCACCAGTGGCTCCGCTACACTCGCTATGACGCTCCCACAATGCAAGAGCAGGCAGCGGATGTCCAGAGACAGGCCCAGCTCAAGATTGGGGCAAGGCTAGCCGATGAGAGATGGGCTGCAAGGGCCAAATACATTGAAAAGCCAAAGCCAGCGGCGACCGTCGCACTTGCTGGCGATCCGTTATTGGACAGGATTGACGCGCAAAATGATCCTACGCAGTCTCCGCAGGGAGAGAAGATGAAGAATCACATCGAAAGCAATGAAAACCAAATGAGAAAAGCAAAAGAGACGGCTACAAATCCTGGATCGACGTGGACGCCCGAGGCCTGGTCTCCTGGAGCCTCGAAAAGATGAGTCGAGACCTTCCACATGCGAGCCAACGGAGCTATCCGTGACCTGGCCAGGCTGCTACAGATCGGAGCGAACGGCTCTGGCGCTGAGAACGAATCGATTCCGCACCGGAGATTGTTGATTCGCTGCCTATGTTGTTACGCGTATCTCACAGCTCTACGCTGAGCGACATCACCACGGGCCCTTATACCCCTTCCACGAGTTAGCACTGGCCGATAGTCACGACCATACAATTATCCGCTCATCTATTGGAGCACATTTGAGGATCACGCGCTTGGACTGGTGAGGATGACTTTCCACTGGCAACCGGCACCACTCTGGTCACAAAGAACTTGTCTCGACAATCACAAAACCATGATGCGCTGTGTTCGGAAGGCAGAATGCAATCCCAACGATGAGACACCCTATGTGCCAGAGGCCGTCGCTCGGTGATCCGTAGCACGCGTCATTGCGGCAACCTCACTCGCGGAATGACTTGCTCCACCTCCTGGCGGAATTCCGTTCATTGATGTAACCCAATGGCTGGCGACTATACACCCAACCTGGTCGACAAACAAGCATTGAGCATGAGATATTGAGCCGTGTCTTGCGATTTCAGTGCTCGATAACAGCCATCAGGTTATTGCACATTGGTCCACGCTTCACACGTCCTCGGTCGTGTCGTGTTGGCAATTATACACGACGGAGACTGTCTCAAGTGCCAGTGCTGACACCAGAGGTTGAGCGAAGCACTCGGCAAAGCACTCGGCAAAGCCTCTTCCGGCAGAAATTCTAGAATAGTGGGTGTCCAAGCACATGATGGTTGACCGTCCGGGCTCATTAAAAAGACTCAGCGTCGAGGGGCGACTTCCTCCGGCAAGACAAGCACAGCTTATAACAATATTGGCAATAATCATCTGCTCTTATGGCCCCTTTGTGGCAAGTCTTGGATGACTGAGGACCTTTTGGCTTGGGTGTTTGTTGCACGCTATCGTGGTTCTTGCCTGATCTTGTGTTGGTTCTCTGTTTGACCAAACTTTATTTTGATGTGGTTGAGATGACAGTCGGATACATCTACGGACGGATACCCAGTCATCGACACTCGCAAACAATCCGTCGATAACTGGAACCCCAGAGCAACCGTCAACAGCAGCACAATTTTCTGGATACTGCGATGTCATAATAAGAAACTCGTTTCCTATTTCACGTTCGGTCTTCCCTGGTTGATCAGCCTGGTGATTGTACAGTCTTCATATTTGTGGACTGACGGCGTCCCTTCATTGACCTGAGAGTCTCTTCGCGTCGCGTTCGATGGCTCTTTATGTCCATCAATAAAGCCTGCCCTTTCACAAACATCTTCACATCCACCCAAGGCGTCTTCGCCTGCCCTGTCCAGCCCACCATCGCGACAACTCAACCGCGGCACTCATTATGGATCGATTTCCCTCAACGCCCTGTCTACCTCCGAGGCCTCCGCCTATGGGTATCCCGCCTGCAAACATGGATGGGGAGCCTGTTTTCATTGATTCCAAGCGGCTGAATGTTCTCTGTCTCGACTACCCGCCGTCAGATGTGAGCGGTTATTACTCAGACGGCATCGAATACTACTGTTGTTGCAACAAGAACTGTGACGCTGCTTGGGCCGTCCAGTGGACACCGCGCCCACGGAGAAAATTTGTGTCCGGGTCGGTGCCTTTGTGCACCTACAAAGCCTTTGCAGTTGCCAAGCTCTGTGCACCTTGCCAAATGACGATTAGGGAGGTAGACGAAGAGCGGAACAAACAATACGAGCAATACAAGGCAAAGCAGGAGCAAGAAGAGCCGAATAATGCCAATGGAAAGGAGGACGAAGAGGACTTAATCAAATTAATTTATAATGAAGCTGATCCTAAAGCCAGAGGTCAGGGCGGCTTCCCCAAGCAGGATGATAATTCCCTGGTCGACCATGGCCTTGTCGAGGCGTACCAGAAGTCTAGAGGGCGGCAAACGGTTCCGGCGGTGCTCCTCCCGCAAGATCCCCAGGCATGCGCCCTCTGTTGGAAAGTTCGCTGTCTGTGTACCTCGACTCCTCCCAAGCGTGTCATGGTTGCGAACGAGCAAGCAGAACTGCAGGCGAGAACTGCCTCTGCATCAGACAACGCAAATAAGAGAGACCACCAAGGACAGGAGATGGAGTGCATGGCTGAAAAGATGACGACCAAGTTGCGTAGCCTCCAACGACTTCTAGCAGTCGCTGACCCACTTGGCGCATTTGACGAAGTCAGCTCAAGTCCCCGACCGGAACCTATTGAGGATGCCCAAATGCTGGCAGCTAGAGATCCGTCATGGGATGTGGTGGTGGAGGAGGATGCAAATGAGGATTGGGCGATCATCAACCACTTCGGTTTTATTGCAATTGAGCACAGAGATGCACATGTTGACACGCCGACGGTTCGGCCATAGCTAGCTGATCTGCTGATCTGCTGATGGCAATGAGCTACGTCTACGCGCGCAGGTGGTTGTGGGTATTCTGGGGAGAAATGCTAGCCTCTGAAGGCTGCTCTCCTATGTCCTAGATGGGCAATCGTCACGGAGGCAGACGTTGAGGCATTGATAGCATTCGGTCATGGAGGGGGAACAAGGGGCTGAACTCTCAAGGCAAAGGCTGGATACGCGGATACCAACAGCATGTCATCCACCTGGGCCGACTGTTTCTCCCCTTTGCAATTCTTGTTACGCAGCGTGCACAGCGTTTTTGCACTGAGTCATACGCAGTATGTTCGACCTGATGTCAAAGGAAGCTCGTGACATTACGCTGCCGCCATGTAACTCTCCCCGACATAGAGTACAGCATCAAACTTGCGAGATGATCTAGTTGTTTCGTGGTGCTCATGGTTGCTCGTGGGTGCGGTGTTCGTTCTGACCGATGCATCTAGATTGCCACTTCTTATACCCTGAACAAATCCAAGCGCTATACATTTTCTCGTGGCCCCTGGCCACTTTTCGTTGCATGCACGAGTTCGAGTCCTCCGTAGAAAAGAACGAAAGTCCGCCCAGTGCAAAATTGCCCGCAGCCGCATTTCCGTATTTGGCATAATTGCCGAACTGTATCAACGACAACCTGAAATCTAATGGATGAAGCCTCGAACGGCGGTTAACGGCAAACGTACCGCAATCTTGGAACAGCTGGGCCGATCTCATCTTGCGATCAACCCCTTGCCAGGAAAATGGCGGTGCAAGGCACGGAGCAGATAATCCATCGGGATCCTGCGTTATTGTACGGCTCTCGGCACACCGCACAGGAATGAACACTGACATCCTGCGTAGCTACTGGATCCTGCTCCCAATCACGATTGTGATGATATTGACCGGAGTGCTCAGACACTATGCATCCGTCCTGCTACAATCTCCGCCGAAGCCGCCGAACAGCTTGCCCGAATCTCGCGAACGGCAGACGCTTCTGCGCGGCATCAACCTGCGCAACAACTCCCCAGCGGCCATAACGACGTCGTCATTCAATCGCAGAAAGGAATACCTGGTCGATGGCTTCCACAAAGGGGTATTTCTTAAAGGAGGCCCTGAATCAAAAGATCAGGGGGCAGCGAACCCCATGTCCGACCCCGCAGCAATGGAAGGCATGATGGGGATGATGAAGGGCAACATGGCAATGATGATCCCGCAGACGCTGATCATGTCCTGGATCAACGCCTTCTTCGCTGGCTTCGTCATTCTCAAGCTGCCCTTTCCGCTCACGATCCGCTTCAAATCCATGCTCCAGTCTGGTGTCATGACGCGGGATCTGGACGTGAGGTGGGTGTCGAGTCTGTCGTGGTACTTCTTGTGTCTGTTCGGTCTGCAGAGCGTCTTTATTTTCATCCTCGGAAATGAGAATGCCGCCAGTCAGATGGCCCAGCAGATGGCGCAGATGAATCCAGGAGCGAACGCCAATCCTTTCGGCCCGGGGCAGGAGCCGCACAAGATGTTCCAGGCTGAGGCGGAGAATCTGGAGGTTGTTGACCACTGGAGCATCCTCGACGGCGCCGAAGATCGATTACTACAAATCTATGGCAGCTAGATTTTCGAGACGAAGGAAGATGGCAGTAGACATTACTCACCATGGGCTGATGCCGGACGATTTCTTGGCTCGACCCGGCGAGTTGCGATTCAGATGGCTGCGTCCGTGAGGAAGACCAAATTGTGCACTCCGTATTCGGGCCGAAACCCATACTGGGCGCAGCCGTCGACCGACACGGCCTCGACATCCGTCTGCAGGCCGTACTTTAGGAACAAATCTCTAAGAGATTGACTCCGAGCAAGAGGTGGTGCTCAGATGTCCGCATCTGGTCAACCTGTTTCGGCGTTGTAAGCCTGCAAGGTTACCGACTAGGGGTATTCTGGGTCGACAGGTTTTCGAGCATGCGGGCACCGGGTTCGTAGGTGAAAGGCGAATCATCAAGGCATCTCTGCATAGCCAACGAGTAGTCGCTAAAGGACTGCGAGGTGACTGAGAAGAATATACAGCATCATACGTTTTGCAGTGAATTGCCTGCTCTGATAATGTGACACTGGTCTACATGGGTATCGCCTTTCCGTGGCTCTGCTATGCTATCACGCAAGTCAACGAATCAACAGGTTATCCTAACCAACACCCGCCGTCGCTCCACGTCCCTTTGCCTACCATCATACATGCGTCTTCTTAAGAGCAGAAGCTAAGTCATCGACATCGGCGTCCTTCTTCTGGCTCACGGTAGCATTTTCTGCCTGGTCCGCGTCTTTCAACACACTTTCTCGGACTTCCTCTTCTTCCTCGTCCTCCTCTTCAGCTTCAGCTTCGTCTTCCTCCTCGTCTTCATCCTCGCCTTCAAGCTCGTCGAGTTCGTCCAGGCCCCAATGGTCGCCCGGGTCGTCGTCCTTGGCGTTCTCGTCCTTCCTTCCGCTCAGAAGTGCCGCCAGCTCTCCGACGCTTTCGTCGTCCTCCTCAAATCTGTTGCCGTTCAATTCGATACGCCGAAGTTTGGGAAGACCATCCTTGGCAGCTTGGAGCAACGCCTTGACACCAGCTGGGGTGATGTCGTTAAATGCCAACCGCAGAACCTCGACATCTTTGTTGTTCCCACTTGCCAGGGCTTCGAAGACCTTGATGGAACCTCGAGCGCCGAGAAGGTCATCCCCGACACCAAGTTCTTTGAGACTCGACCATCCTTGGACTGCTCTTGCCAATGCTTGGGCACCCTTGATGGTGAATGTGTTGTCCTGCAGATCGAAGATCTCGAGGTTTTCGCATTTCGATAGACCGGAAGTAATCAAATGTGAGATACCCTCAGGCCGAATGCCGTTCTGCGTCATCTTCACGTTCTTCATGCCGGCCTTGTGCGCCTCGTAAGCCTTGGCCCATGCAGCCATGCTTCCGTTCTCCAGTCGATTCCTCCCGCAGACAATACTCTCCAGGTGGGGAACATCCTTTCCCTCTTTTCGTGCAGCCTCCTTCCTCTCTGCCAGTTTGCATAGTGCCTCAGCAATCGCCGTGCCCGCGATGGGACCCATGCCATTGTTATTCAGGATGAGGTGTTTGAGCGGAGTATGTTTCGAGAGGAAGTCCACGAGGGGATCTTTCGTGTTGAGTCCGAACGCATTGTCGCTGAGGTCTATCGTGTGCAGGTTCGGACAGTCAAGAAGTGCCGTGAGCAGTGAGCCTAGTGCCGGAGGGATTTCTTCGAGGAGGCGGGATGTGAAGATGTCATGCAGGTCGGCGGACTCTAGGGAAGACTGTGAGGAAAGTATAGGCGCAAGAGCTGCACAGGCCGAGACCCCTAATGTGTTTCCCGAGAGATCGATGTGGGTGGTCTTTGTGGAGGAAGATGTGAGTGGCTCAATGTGCTTTTCGAGGTCTTCTTTAGTGTCGATCTTGAGGCCCCTGCCAGCCAGCGAGAAGGTGGATGAGCTATTAGCCATGATCGCGGGATAGGAATGATTGAGTGTAAGGTTTGCAAAGTGTCTGCGAGTTAGCTGCTGCGCTAGAAAGCCAACCTTCAGGTGTCACGGTGCCTTTGGTCTGCGAGGGGAGAAACGAAAACAAAGATGCGGCATCCCTGCCTCGAGGGGCAGGCTTGGCAGCGGAAGATAGTAAGTCCTTCTCCGAATGCATGCACAATGTGGCAACACAGCCCGGCCCGTGCCGCCGCTATATCCACTCACCTTTCTCCCCACCGTTGCGATCACCTTCGTGCTAAGCAACCAGCGTGGTACAAGTACGAGTTACAGCAAACGCCTGGCACCCATGCGGCGATCACGAGTAACAATGACGTATGGGTAGCCGGCGCTCGTCACGCGGATTTTCTCCAACGTGATCTGCCTCGTCTGGTATGAAAAGGCTTCACATAGAACTTTGTCATAGTTGCGCGTTCGTACAACGATATAATTAACTTTCGCAGCAGCAGGATTTACCCAGATCGTCTGTTACGATGCCACCCAAGAAGTTGCCACCGCGGACGGCGCAGAAGCAGCCGCAAGCCCAGACAACACCGGAGAAGCCGCAAACACAGGCGCCACAAAAAAAGCATCAACCACAGAGTGCTCCTCCACCCAAAGGCAAGAATACATCTTCAAGTCCTACCGTCGATCCGGCCATCCCAGAGCATGAAGTGAAACAAAACTCGTCCGTGAGCGCGCAGCTCGCCCTGGAAGCCGCCAAGAAAGCTTACGAACTCCGTCAAGCAGCGTATGGTGCTGGCGATCCAAATGCCCGCGAAGAAATCCTGGCCAAAGCCATCAACAAGGAAGTCGAGGCCGAATCTTTTGGCAAGGCCGCGAAATACACACGCTCGGGCGCGTTTCAGGGCCTTGCGGCTGGTGCTGGCCTCGGCGTCCAGCCTGGCGTTACTCTTGGAAAATTGACGGGCGCGCTGGTCGGCGGTGTCGTGTCTTCGGCGGGCGCTTTACTGGGGGGAGGTATCGGATCTGCATATGGTGCCATCAGTGGTCCATTCTGGGACTTGGGCCAGATGGCAAGTCAGGGCGTAAGGAGTATTGTGGGAGATTTTCCGAACTGGGAATCCACGTCAAGTCAGAAGAAGGCGTTGGAAAAGATGGTGATGGGGGCGCAGCAGACAAAGGCTCCGTCCCAGGAAGAATTGGAGGAGATGCGAGCTGATGACGGAGGTCGAGGTCAGGGGGATCAGCAGCAATGGGTCAAGGATCTGACCAGCTACATTCCCAGTATGCCATCCATGCCGAAAATGCCCTCAATGCCTTCAGTGCCGTCGATACCAGGACTAGGAGGGCAATCTAAAGGGACCAACCCTACTCCAGGTGGAAATAAGTCAAAGACCGCCACAGCATCAAATCAGAACCATCAACAGAAAGCCTCAACAAAGCCTGAGGCGGCTGCAAAGCCTCAAGCTGCTCCTCCAGAAGCACCCAGCCAGAAATTTAAATCGCAATCTACACCGAAGGCAGATGAAAATGCTCCGAGGAAGAAGCCGAAGAAGCTAGAGACCAGATCAAGAGGAACCACTTCACAGTCTAGCCAACCCACCACTCGAAAGAAGCCACCGAAATTGGAAACGCGTTCTAAACCCACAGCAGCAAGTGCATGAAATAGCAGCACGGGCAGCGACAAGTGGTTAATAGGTAAGTGAACAGATGAAATGTGTTCACTGGATCTATACAAATTGTCTTCGGTGATAGGGTCCGTACCCTATTTTTGTGAGCATTGGTGCCACCGCATTTTTCCGAGACTAAGTTACACCAACGCCTATGACGACTCGGTGCTTCCTAATAACGACTTCGAGACATGCAGGACTACCATTCCCAAGGAACAGCGCGGAACGGTCCTCGTTGCTCCTTTCCAAGCCATCAAGACAGCCGGCCTCTTTGCTACGGCAAGAACAATGGCCAAGCTCTTGACTTACTGCCAACATTGCTCAGAGGCACGTCATGCCGGCTGTAGCTGCAACTGCATCTCCGTCAATCGCTGCTGTGTATGATCACCCTTGTGGCAGGACGACGCTTAAAAGAGTTATGTTCTAATGAGCCGCCCGGACGAATTGGTGGGCTTGTCAAGATCACAGCATCGTCCTTCCCACAGTCAGGTGTTTGATCGCTGACATGATGACTTGCGGGATGACTCGGGCCAATGAAG
Organism: Cladophialophora yegresii CBS 114405; assembly: GCF_000585515.1. Taxonomy (NCBI): domain Eukaryota; kingdom Fungi; phylum Ascomycota; class Eurotiomycetes; order Chaetothyriales; family Herpotrichiellaceae; genus Cladophialophora; species Cladophialophora yegresii. Next base: position 60,317 of record NW_006913049.1, on the reverse strand, counting down.
CCCAGGGAGTCTCTAGGCATTTCCCGTGCTCAAGGAGGCATCGCCGCACTCTGAGATGGATATATCCCAATGGGCAATGTGTACTTTGATGTGCTGAATGACGATTACCAAGAAACAATGATGAGAGCCTGTGTGGCGGCCCCAGACGATCCCCGAGTTTCCAAGATCCGATGGGATGCGCGTCCAGAAACCGTGGTTCGCTTTGAAGAGGAGTTCGCTTCCAGCTGTAAGCGGGGATTCCCTGTTTTCTTTCGAGCGGCGGTAAGGCAACGCCGACCTAGTCTTGTTCTCTAGCTCCCTAGGACTTCAAAATCTTTGGACCCCTTATGAGGTGCCAATTGTGCAACGCAACTCTGCTTGTCGCGCGTATAATTGACACTGACGCCTCCAAATTTGCTGGGATTAGTCTGCCTCGATCCATGTGTGATAGGAAAAAGAATCATTGTATAATGAAAGGAAAGTACAGGGTATATGACAGCGCTAGATCAGATCCGGAGTATTTCCTCTCGATAGCTGTAAAGGTGCCCGAAGTTACACCGAAGGCACCTCGCGGCGAAGACGGACTGTCACTCCTCCCACGTTTTCTTCTGAATATTCTCTGCTTGCCAGTCACGATAATGTGATTGATCGGCCTCGAAGGGATGGGGAGTCTGCGCGTCCTTGGGGGTGTGGTGCTGCTACTTACTGCACTTTGCCGTTCTAGCGAGACCGTCTTCAGCGTCAACGATGATCTATTTGCTTTCCCCCAGGTACGCAGGCATCGTGCTCTCACCAGGTAGGGAGATCCACTGACTGTCGCAGTATAACATAGAATTCACCGACCTCTATATCCCTGAAGCGGATGCGATATCACTCCTAAAATCCAAGGCAAGCGACGGGTCAGAATCACCGCAGCCGCTTCGCAACGATGTCTCCGCGAGCATCAACCCAGATACCCATGATGGCCTTGTAGGAGAAGACCCTGATCAATCAGGATCATACGAGCGACTCCTCCTACGTGGCTACCCACATCTGTGCTTCATTCCCGAAGCCAAACCGGCTGTTGCGAATGGCACCACCTTTGAGCCATCTGCGGAAGATTACGAGAAGGAGTTGAGTCAAGCGGTAGACAGAGCTTCTCAATTGCTGCAAGGGATGGCTTCAAACCAATGCCTATACTACTCGACCGGCTGGTGGACATACTCGTTCTGCTACAACTCTCAAGTGACACAATTTCATGCGCTTCCTCCGGGTACAAATGGAAGGGTGTGGCCTCCGCAGGAAGATCCAACGACACCCAGCTACATCTTGGGGAAGTTCGAAACGCCCAAACCCTCGAACGAGAAGACAAAGCCGAACTCGGACAGTGCTCTCTCCACGGAAGTCAAGTCAAAAGCAGAAACAAACTACCTTGTACAGCGTCTGACGGGAGGCACACCCTGCGATCTGACCGGAAATGAACGCAAGATCGAGGTGCAATTTCACTGCAATCCACAACTTACGGACCGAATTGGCTGGATAAAGGAGACCGCCACTTGTGCCTATATGATGATCATCTACACCCCGCGATTGTGCAACGATGTCGCATTCCAGCCGCCTAAAGAGAGCCGCGCTCATCCTATCACATGCCGCGAGATCGTCCCCGAAAACGAAGTAGGTGATTGGCAAGCACGTCGGAATGCCGAGGATATCATTCAGCAGAGGATCGACCAGGGCCAGTCCCAGCAGATCGTACTCGGAGGGATAGAGGTCGGCGGTATGAAGCTGGTCGGCCGCGAAGGCAAGAGACTGGAAAGAGGGCGTATCGTTCTGACACAAGATGAAAAAGCTGAGACGGTCATCATGCAGAAGAACGGCCAGATCTCGGGCATGTCCAAGGCGCAGCTCAAAAAACTAGATCTGAGCCAAGAGGACATTGATGCCTTTCAAAAGGAGCTCCAGAAACTCGCTGCAGGCAAGGATTGGAAAATTGAACGCCTGGATGACGTGGACGGGCATATCCAGCTCAGAGGGGTTGTGTCTAACGACGACGATGGAGACGAGAACGGTGCGCATCAAGACGCGGGCGACAAAGATGGTCCTGACGAAGATAACGATGCTACAGGTAGTCAAGAGGAATACGCTGAGGGCTTTTGAATGAACATCGAGTATCCTGTCCCTGAGACCAAGTACATCTGTACTTGGAGTCGTGTAGGCAGGGGGTGGCCGAAGCACATGAAGCTAACAGGAGAACGAGCAACTGTGTTTCATGCACGTTGATGTAAGCATTCGTGTCTGGAGCTGGCGGTGATGGGTGGGTGACACTAATTACAGGGAGCACGAGCATCTCGAAGAGAGCAGCCAACTGGATTGGCTTGGCACCCAGCTGCACCGGCCCCGGGCAGGTTGCAGGTTCCTTGAATCTGAATCGAGCATCGTGAACACTTCGACTCCTCCGTGTCAAATCACCATATGTATTCTCCATTTGGATGCTCCTGTCCTGATTTTACACATCGAACGTTAGTGAAAAGGCACAGCTATAGTCATCTTGACGGACTGCGTCACCTCTCGTCTGTCGCCTCTCACTTCCCCCTTCTCAGCACCCGCTAGCAGCCATCTTACCCTTCGCTTAGCCGTGGAGGTGAAACCCGCGAGCCAGCGACCTCTTCCTCTCCATTCACTCCGAATTAACGCACCTCACTTTGATGGCATATTCCTCGATTTGCCTGTCGTAACTGCGTCTGCCCTTGGCCTCTGCCGGTTCCCTCACACCCACTATGGGCTTCGTCGCAATATGCACCGCCGTCTATGATTACCAGCCACAGAGTGCAGGCGAGCTAGAAATAAAGGAGGGAGAACTACTCTACATTCTCGAAAAGAGCACCGAAGATGACTGGTGGAAGGCCAAGAAGAAAGCTGCCGCCGATGATGATGACGAGCCCGAAGGTCTGATCCCGAACAACTATGTCGAAGACGCGAAGCCCATAAATACCGCCAAAGCTCTCTACGACTACTCTCGGCAGACCGATGAGGAAGTCTCTTTCACTGAGGACGCCGAATTGAAGGTATACGATGTCTCCGACCCGGACTGGACCTTGGTCGGAGTGGGCGACGACTATGGTTTCGTACCAGCGAACTACATCGAGCTCTCCAGCGCTGCTCCAACTGCCCCAGGCCTCCCTCCGCGCTCCCCTTCTGTTCGATCGCGGGGGTACTCGAACCCGACAGAGGCTGCACCTGATGCTCCTGCCAGTCCGGCATCTCCGGCAAGATCGATTCACAGTCCTGCCGCCAACCTGGCCCGCGTTCTGGGCGGAGGAGCCCCCACCTCACCTATCGACGCTCGAACAGTTTCCTCCCCACCACCGGCTTCTCGGCAACAGTTCACTCCAGAAGCATCGGAAGAGGATGAGCCTGCCCCGGCGCTTCCGCGCAGACCTATATCGCAAGAGCATTCACAAGGGCCTCTTCCTTCTCCGCCGTACAACAGAGCTGTACCGCCGCTAGAAGATGAAGCAAGCCAACTACGATCGCCTGGCGGGTTCCACCTGTACAACATTAGCGAAATGGTCTCGGCTATGGGGAGGAGGAAGAAGATGCCGACGACTCTGGGTATCAATATTGCCACGGGCACAATCATGCTCGCTCCCGAAAAGTCGAGGGATGGGCCTCAGCAGGAATGGACCGCAGACAAAATGACCCACTATTCAATCGAAGGCAAGCACGTCTTCATCGAACTGGTCAGGCCGAGCAAGAGTTTAGATCTACATGCCGGCGCGAAGGATACTGCGCAAGAGATTGTTTCGGCATTGGGTGAAATTGCCGGTGTCCAGCGATCAGAAGGTCTCAGAGAGGTAATTACCGCTGCTAGCGGTGGCGGAAGTCACAAAAAGGGACAGGTGCTCTACGACTTCATGGCTCAAGGCGATGACGAGGTCACAGTCGCTGTGGGAGATGAGGTCATCGTTCTGGACGATACGAAATCCGAGGAGTGGTGGAATGTACGACGCCTCAAGAACGGTAAAGAAGGCGTTGTGCCCAGCAGCTACATCGAGGTTACAGGATTTACGACAATCGAGCCGCCTTCGCGTTCAGGGCTGAACGCAGGCTTGTCTGTGGTTGAACAGAATCGTCTCGAGGAAGAAAGGCTGGCAAAAGAGGCAGCGAGGGCTGACAGAGCTCGACAAGAAGCAGAAGCCGCCAGAACCCGCAATGAAATCCCTAAACGAGGGAGCAGTCTCGCCGACGACCAACCTCAACACCGGAGGGATCGGAGAGACAGGGATGATCGCAAGAAAAGCCGGTCTAAGCCAGATACTGCTAAGGTCAGGACCTGGACGGACCATTCTGGCACATTCAAAGTTGAAGCTCAGTTTTTGGCGGTTGCGGACGGGAAGATTCACCTACACAAGGTCAATGGCGTCAAGATCGCCGTTCCTGTAACGAAAATGTCACCAGAAGACCTTGAGTACATTGAAAAGGTAACGAACGAATCGATCGAAGAGCACATTCCAGTGGCTGATCTTATCAAGATGAAGCGCCGAAGCCAAGAAGCATCCCAGTCCTCTCGAAGCGGAGCCAGCGTGCAACCCAAGGCTCTAGAACATCCCAAAGGCCCCGATTATGATTGGTTTGATTTCTTCCTTAAGGCTGGTGTCGGTCCTCATCAATGCGAGCGGTACTCTCAAGCCATGATTCGAGATTCTATGGACGAGTCCGTCCTGCCTGACATAACGGCCGAAACGCTACGGACATTAGGCATTAAAGAAGGCGATATCCTGAAGATCATGAAGTTTTTGGATCAGAAGTTCGGTCGAGTCAGGGCTCCTAGCACAAACGGCACCGGAACCAATGGCGAACAGGCACAAGGAGGACTGTTCTCAGGGGCGGGCGGAGAGCTTCGTAACAATACGCGCAGGGGGAGACCGGAGGCTACCAGGACGACGAGCGATACTGTCGATGCGGATGCATTTGCTGCAAAGGAAGACAAGAAAGGTCCGCCTTCTGAAGCAAAAGCCACGCCACTCGCCCAGGCTCCTCCGAGAGAACCAGTCCAGAGCGGCTTTGATGACGATGCCTGGACAGTCAAGGCTCCGCTTCAACCAGCCCGCCCTCGAGCGGCTTCCGCAGCATCGCAATCGACGGGTGCTCCTTCCGCGCCTCCGATGCCTAAGCAGCCGACAGGGGCAGCGAGAGACTTGACAGCGTTGCTGGATGGACCGTTGCCGGCTCCGCTGCAACCATCACCAGCACCGATCCAGCAGCCACCAGCGCAGTCCCAACCAGCCCCTCAACCACAACAGGGTCCTACTCCTGCTCTGTCCGCACCCGTACAGCAAGCTCAACAGACAGGCGCAAATCCGGCCTTCTTTTCCCAGATTCCACAGCAAATGCCCCCACAGCAAACTGGCTTCCAGCCGCAGCCACAGCCTCAAGTAACTGCTTTTCAAGCTCAACCCTCACTCAGTGTTCCCAGACAGCGACCACTGCCCCCTCAGCAGACATCCACTGGGCTTGCGCTCCTTTCTCCTCCGCCTCGACCAACTTCTGCTCCTCAGAATCCGAACCAGAACCAGTTCGGTCTCCGGCCGCTACAGCCTCAGCTGACCGGCTTTCCATCCACAGCACCTTTGCAGGTACCTCCAGGCCAGAGCCTGAATGACTTGTCTCAACAACGACTACAGCAACAAATTCAGCAGATGCAGCTACAGTCACAACCCATCGGCTTTGCTCAGCCAGCGCAGGGCGTGGGACAATTCGGTCTTCCTCCTCAACCCACGGGTTTCCAACAACCACAGCAATACGGCCAGTTCCAACAACCTTATCTCAATGGAAATGCTGCAGGAAGTCCTTTCGCAGATCCTCGTCCGTCTTTCCAACCTCAACCTACTGGATTTCAGCAAAGCCCACCACCGGGTGGCATAAATTCGATTCTGCCACCCGCACTTCAGCCGCAAAGGACAGGGTTTGGGTCGCCACCTCCTCAAGCGCAGCTAAATGGGTTCGGACAGGGCATTCAGTCACAGCAGACTGGCTTTCCTCAACCTCAGCCATTCCAAACCCAAATGACAGCTTTCCAATCGCAGCCACTTCAACCACAAGCCACCGGCTTTGGACAGTCGCCTCAACAGAACGGATTTGGGAACTTTCAGCAATTGCCGGTGCCGTCTGTTCCGCCTCTGCCACCGATGCCTCAGCTGCCAACTCTGGCGCCTCTACAGCCGCAAAAGACTGGTCCTGCTCCTGACGTAAAGTTCGGTAGCCAGCCAAAGAAATTGGTGCCTCAGCCTACTGGGAGACGGGCAAACCTTGCCAATGCATGTGAGTTTGAGCTTCCCCGGGTTGGAAATAGATGAAGTGATACTGACAGAACCTAGCTGCTGCGAATCCATTTGGATTCTGATTCTCATCTATGCATCAACATTGGAAGGCCTGTCTTTGATCGTCACTACAAACGTCCCAGTGCTCGTCCACTTGCTGGAGGCGAGCAGATGGGTCGTAACGGTTCGAGGTACGGCATGTTTCTGTCTACGTGTTATCGTAGCGAGCTATGTACTTAGCTTTGTGGAGAAAGGGCGACAAGACTCAATGTACAGAGAGCTCAGCTGCGTGCTTGCGGGTATCAGGTATATATTTGGCGCCAAATTAATGACACAAGATTGATCCGCCCTGGCCTCCTGTGCAAGAGCCTAAACAAAATCTTGATCCTCGGTGTAAAGTCCCTATCAGGCTGTCCGAACTGTCGGTTTACCTGACCCGGCAATCCGCTCTTCTGGAAGGCCAACGGATCATGACGGTCGATTCCCGGTGCGAATCGGGGTGCAACCATCAGATTGACCATATGCGGGGAAGTAAGTGACGTGCCGGTCCTGAACGTGTATAAGACCTTTAAGAGTCCCCCAATAAAGGGACAGAGCCCCTGTGAGTGGTATACCTCCCATCGTCTCTGTGCAACGATGACAAATGAATACTCCGGACGCCTGGCGGTGATAGGCGGCGGCATTGGTAAGAGAGTCCAGCTGCACATCCAATTCAACCTGCAGCAGAACGTCATCTTTACCCAGCATGCTCACGTGCAAGCAGGTGGCCTTGGGTCTGCGACCGCTCGCCGGTTGCACTCTCACGGCGCGGAGGTGGTGCTTTTGTACGCCCCCTTTGAGCGAGCCCGCGTCCAAGAGACCGTGGAGCGAGTATTCGGCAACGCGTCGATGGAGGGGGTCTACACGTTCGAGACCGACATCACGGCCGAGGCCTCGGTCAAGGATGTCTTCGAGCGCATCGGGGACTTGAAGACGGACGCTTTCCCCAGCATTCTGATCAATGCCGCTGGCTACGTGTCCGTGCAATCGCTCGAAGAGACGTCCGCGGAGGAAGCATTGAAGAATTTCCTGCCCAACCTGCTCGGGCCACTGAACTGCAGTAACGCCTTTTTCCACCTCTATCAGCGCAAGGCTGCCGAGCTGAAGAAGCAGACAGGCGAGGTGTCACCACCCCCGGGGCGCATCGTTTCCATCGCGTCTCAAGCCGCACATGTCGCGCTGGACGGGCACGGCGCGTACTGCGCCTCCAAAGCCGGCCTGCTTGGCCTGACGAGGTGCCAGGCCAGCGAGTGGGGGCCCAAGAGCATCACTTCAAACACCGTGTCTCCGACGGTGACGTGGACGCCGTTGGCGGCCAAGGCGTGGGCGGACGAGGAGAAGAAGGCCAAGCATCTCAGTGAGATTCCGACGGGGCGCTTCGCCGTGCCGGACGAGGTCGCTGCGGCGATTGAATTCCTGTGCAGGGACGAGAGTGGCATGATCAACGGGAGTGACGTTAGGGTTGATGGTGGGTTCACGATAAGATAGACAGGTAGGCAGCGGATGACAGACTCTGAGTAGACCAGAATTGACATGCCGTTGATTGATGTATCGTGATATCCAATCCATCGTATGACGGAAAATATGTTTCAAACGGGCACGTTTCTCATTATCAGTAGTACGTCTTGCCCTTTTCCAGATCTTTGACCTGTTCGGACCCGTCGATCTGTGTAAGTGCGACTCGGCCCACCCTGGCGTCCTCGCCGACATCCGCTATCTTCACTTTCACCAGGTTCATCGCCCTGCTCCGTTCAACACCGCTGAGGGTGCTGCCCCCGTCTGGCAGATGCAAGTGCGGATTGTCCCTCGTCAGACTGGAGACGAACCCAAAGATATCCGGCGCGAGGGTATGCTTTCGCAACCAGAAGGCGCAGATGGCCGCCACGAGGAGGACGATGTTGGAGACAATGTCCATGGCCAGCCAGGGCCAGGAGAGCCAGTACTGCGGGTTGTAGATGGCGCCGTTCATGGCCAAGAACGTGAAGTCTGGGTTGTCGTTCAGCTCGATCGACCCACTGACAGAGAGGTCGTTCTGGAAATCATGCTCGTAACGAAGCATTTGGGAGGATCGGAAATAGGTGTTCATGAATCTCGTGATGGCCATGGAAAGTGGGAACTGGGCGTCGGCCTGCGCAGCTGCTAGACTCGTCGGATCTTGCAGTTCATTCTCCTCAAGCTGGTTCTTCAGGTCGACCAGTCCGTTGTCGTTGTCGAAGGTGGAGAAGTCGCCTTCGTGCTGGGGCATGCCGCAGGCCAGGAGCATTGAGTCGAAGAATGAAGCGGCGAAGACGTCGGAGTCGAGCAACGTACGGGGCGAGGTGGAGATGTGTTTCACCCGCGTCGGTTTACAGGTCGCTGCCGTGCACAACGCGTCGATCTGCAGCGTCACGTTAGTCATCTCGCATGTAGAGGTCAGGCTGTGCGTGGCGTTGACCCAGTGCCAGAAGGATAGTTCGCGAGGCTTAAGGGAGTTGGGGGGCGTGCCAGTCATGTTCATGGTCGTTGACAATGCGGCCACAGCACCTTGTGGCTTGTCCTTGGTTGACAGCAAGGGCGCCGTGCAGTTGGCTTGAAAGTTGGACACTTCATAGTAGAAGGAGCCGACCATCTTTTGCGGCGTCCACACGTCGGGGCTCGAGGCCGAAAGGTTCCTCCAGTACAAGGATGTCCCGATGGAGGACATGACCGGTTGGTCCGACATGTGTGCTATCTCGAGCCAATTGTCGTCATCGAAGTCGAGGTTCCTCCAGCCGTCTGGAGAGCCGCGGGGAGGCCCGTACCAGGGAGTGAGCGTTGCTCCGTAGATGTCGGCGCCTTGGACGGACTTTGCGCCCTGAACGTTTGTCTTTTGAGTCCCCGCAGTGAAGGAGCTGTACATATGGTACCGAGCCGTCATGTCGGTAGTCTTGACGGGCGAGGTATGTTGTTTGTTGATTTCATCGCCCACGAATGGAGATGTTGCCTTTGAGTCGAGGAACGCAACTAACTGGGTAGTGTGGCTGTCGGAATCGCGGTAGGAATACTCCCTCGTCGTGGCCTGCGACCCGACGTAATACCACGACCAGACAAAGATCAGTGCGAGGCCGGTGAGAGTGAATCTCCTGAGCGACCAGATCGCCTTGAGCGTCGCCGTCAGGCTTATCGACGCGTGCAGTTGCTCGATCTCTCCGATCGTGGCTCCTTTCTCGGCTTTCCATAGAGCGTACCGCCTCACAGTCGTGGAGACAATCACGATGAATATGATGGTGAAGATGGTGGTGAGTTGGCCATTGAACTCAATCAGGCGCAGGGTGAGTTGGCTGGCCTTGTCGATCGACGGCCCAACATGCGTTTTGTCGATCTCGTGTGCAAGGACGCAAAGCCCAGCCTTCATAATGAGGATGCATGGGAGCAGACAGATTATGATATCGACCGCGTCAAGGCATCTCTCCACAAAGGGGTCGTTGATAATCGGTTGAGGCTCTTGAGGCCACCTTCGTAATTGCGGCTCAAAGAATGGTTTATTGGGCGTCCGTGGTGTAGAGGGTGTACTTCCATTCAAGTGGGCGGGTTGCAGCTCGGAGACCTGAATGTTTATCCCCTTGTGGTCTTTTGACCGCTCATCTGGTAGAGGTTGGGCGCCTCTCTGACGGGCCGCCCTTTGCTGCCAGTGCTGGAAGATTGAAGCGACGGTTGCGCCTGTGCCACTCGAGAAGGTTGCTGCTTGGTCCATGATTGTTGCAACTGTGGCTGCGCACTCGGATGAGAAGCCAGTGGACGTGACTCACCTTCATAGAGAGGGAATATACCTACTTATGAGGGGCGTTCACCCTAAGAACGCGTCTGTACCTTGTTCTCGGCGCCTCCGTGTTGTGGTCTCGCTGGCGTCTGCCGGTATCTTGCATGGCCTTGACAAGCAAAACTTTGTCGTTTGACTATTGAACGTCAACTCCACCCGGCAAGACATCTCAAGGACGAGGCTTGCGGTGGGTCGTCCTGTTGTCAAAATCCACATGAGAGCCGTTCAGCGCTTCCACGTTCGGCCGCGCCACACTGGTGGCATTCTGATTCGCCGTCTCAAACCTTGTATTGGTCCACCGAGTCGCTTACCTAGTGATCAGCCACTATTGAGAGGGCAATGATATCAATCATACTGCGTCTGACGAGCTGGCTCAGGACGAGAAAGCTATTCTACTCATTGCACAATCGTCTGCTGCAGAAGAACACCTTTGACCGAGCTTCGAAGGGTCGAGATGGCGGCGTAGGTCGAGACCACAGAGAAGGGAGGTGGAAATTAAACAAAGCCAAAATTGGGCCCCATGCTGCGTCGCCATGTGGTTTTCAGCTTGGCGCCTGAGACCGACTTTGCTGAGCGTGGCTTCAATTCCGGGCCGCAAGCGAGCGAAGTAGTTATCGATAAACAGTGATTTCACAATCACCTTTTGTCACCTTTTTTGAGACGAGGAACCGTTGAGATCTTTTCCCACGACGGTGGTGAAGTAACTCCACTTCGAAAGAGCTCTACATGCCGCGTAAGCGATGCGCAGCCACAGCGACATACTGGAAATTGTGATGCTACAAACAGCTATCACTCACCTACCACTCACTGAGCCAGCACATTCTTCCTACTTCATGACTCCGATCTGACCATGATAAAAATCATTTGTGTTTAGTCATCCATCGTCACGATGAAAGATTGCACTGCTGTAGCGGCTTCATTCCATGCTTTTGCTTGAGGCCTTCCGCGGTATCGCAGCATCATCCTTTCACCAATGGACTTGTTGTGAAGCAGAAGCGGTCCGCATCCTCTGCTCAGTTTTCTGCGCTGATACCCGGCAACCACATTACGGGCTATATCATTGACGGACGCATCGAGCATGTTGGGTTCCAGCGGCCCAGTTTTGGCCGCACTGTCATTCTACAATGCGGGCGGCTCGAACGATAGAACCTAGGTAGGCAAGCTTGGACTGAGCGGTTATTTTATGCTATTCGCACTTTCATGCTGTCGGTAGCAACTTCATTGACACGGTGAATTACTACATAAAGAGTCTGAGCAATGGCTTGGTGACCGGATGGACGACCGCCAACTGAGAGACCAGATGGTAGCTGCGACCAAATACACGTTGTCGTACAATGTCCTCGACCGTCTCCACGGAACAGCGTCCCATCCAATATCGATGGATCGAACAGCTACACCAGACCTTCCGTATACAGGAGAGAGATACTTGAGTCAGCGCGGACCTGGGCGGAGGCTTTCAAGAAACTCCAAGAGGCAGAAATATCCGACATTGCCTATCAAGGACTCTACAACTTCAAGTACACCGTGGACCGGACTCCGGATGAGCGGTACGGAATGCCGGGCTCGCTGGATGTCATGGCAAGCGTTGACCAAGATTAGAAGTCCGTCTTGAGTCCCGGCTGCCAACGACGCTAGAGTCGACGCGAAGTGCCTCTAAGTGAACACAGGAAAGGCAAGGGGTTTGGATTCTCTATGCGGCACACGTCCGGCGGGCATCGCATCCCAAGTTCCGCAGCGACGATTTACTTGAGCTGTGTGTGTCCACTACGATGCCAGATCGCAAGCCTCTTGCCGCAGCTCCTGCATCGATGCTCGACATTCTTGAGGCTGCTACACATGTATGGGACAAAAGCGAATATAAATGTGATGACAAACAAGCAACCTGCCCATGCACTATGTTGGAGGAATATCAGTATCACATTTTGACTGTCACGGAGTGCGCTCACTGACTGGTTCATATTACCGCTCGTCAGGTTTGTCTTCGTCTTGCCTCTTGTGCCACAATATGGGCAGTCAATTATGGCTTCAACGTGTCCGAGATCATGGATCGGGGTTGCATGCGGGTAAAGCTGCGGCTGGGCAGCTGTGATAACCTCGGTCTTGTACACAACCCTTGCTGGCGGAGCGGGAATCTGGTATTCCCTTCGGCGACAGGTCAGCAGCTATAATGCGCGGCGACGGGGCTATACCGACATGTTTGGCGAAGCACGGCTGCCTGTCGCGGCCAGGCCTTCGTATGGTGGACAACCTAGCCGACATCAGCTACATTGCTTGGGCAGCCCGAGTATGAGTGATGAGAGACGGGCAAACCTTTGATCTCTAGGTCATACATGGTGCGCTGGTTTCTGAGCTGCTCCGGCTGAAGTAGGCTGCAGCGTTGGATTGTTTGGGGATGTGATTACTGACTGAGTGGCGATGAGGAGGAGTGCCTGATGCCGCGCAGCTCGTATATGAAGGTATGCTACTCTCTACAGGTCCGTTCACTCAATCCACGAACGGCAGGCAGAAACGTTTTTTCCTGCACGCTCCTGTTCCCAAGCCACCAGGCTTGCGTGTTTGAAGAAGGAGAGCGACATGCTCCATTTCCCGCCCAGTGGTCGGGTAACCGAGCTCTCCTTGATCTATAACCACAGCCATGCGGTTGGTCAGTAGTTGACGGCAGTTATGCGGAGCATGAATGGACGGAGGACTGGGACATTTGCTCGTGCTGCATGATTCACGATACCGGGTAGCAGGAATGGCGGATGCCTGATCTGTCCCCTGGCAGGTCGCCAAAATGCTGGAGATTCCCGTGCATCAGAGGGCGTTCCTGGACGCAAATGTCCCAAGGACTGCTAGACGACTCCCTAAGTGTCCTTGCGGGTGACCTGATCGCAGGAGAATAAATTCATGGTTAACAATGTCGTGTCGCTCATGCCGCAAGAGTGCAGTTAGTGCCGCAAAACACCGAGAAGAAACTCAACGATTGCTACAGTACGTACAATGCTGCCATAAGCCGATGCCCGAAGCCTGGTTTCCCAAGTGCTTGTATTTCTGTTCTTCCTTCGCCTGCACTGGGTTGCGGCATCCCAAATGCAAACTTCACCCGTTGAGCGCATCTTATTACATCGGCCTCTAGGTTGTGCTCGCAGCTGTGGTATCTATCCAGTTAGCTCAGCGCAGCCCGCCAGAAACTGTGCATCTCATTGGCCAAGAGCCGAGGCCTCGGGACTTCTTGGGCCTCGTATCTGGTCAGAGATACGAAGCGCGGCACCGAACTGGTGGACGTACTCCAAGTTCAATGCGTCAGGGTTTCATTTTGCCGTCAGCCTGGACATGGCCATAATAACATGGATGCTGAGGTTTCTTTCCATGGCATCCTCCAGTATCGTGTACAGCGATGACCATCAAATGCGATACCGACTCTAAACTGTCGCTGCTCATCTTCATGCACTGATTGCTGGACCCCGGAGCGAACAATGGCGCTGTTCGCGCTCTTGGTGGCTTTCTTGTCACTCGTGCTGTCTCTATCCGTGTCTGTAGCTGCGAGCGGCGGACATGGCCGCGGAAACGTATTCCCGGCAGGTATGTATATTCTCCACCTACATACGCAGTACTGCACTGGCTACCTATGTACCTCGCCGCCAAAGAGACCTGTACATCTCGATTCTTGGTACTAACCACGTCTCCTCAACCTGCTTAGAAACCACAAGAATTTCCAACAAGGCCGCATACTTCCGCGGCCATGACTCGCGACGAGTCACCATCAGATACGGTGCCATCACGGTCCCAGCAATGACCGACAACGACGGCATGGCCCAGTTCTTCCACCGCGCGACGACTCTACCCTGCCAGGACTGTTTCATCACATATCTTCGCATGGGTCTCGAGCACGCAGACGGCAGGACCGCCGACGCTGACACTGGCATGTGGCTGCACCATGGCGTGTTGGTCAACCGTAACCAGACGGACGCCGTATGTGGGAACGTGGGGCAGAGGTTCGCGGCCTCGGGGAACGAGAGAACAGCAATCGAAATCTCGGCTGGCGGGTAAGCGAGTCCGTCGTGGAGATGGTGGCAGTTGCCTTCCATTTTGTCTCTTCTCTCCTCTTCTCTCCTGACTTCTCTCCTGCCTTCTTGCCTCTTGAGCGAGACGAGACGGGGTTGTACTGGAAAATGCGCTGACCTCCCGCTTCTCCTTCTCCAGCACGTTCAAGGCCGGCTATTATATTGGCGCCGCGGATGAAGTCTCCCTCGTGGTAGACTTGATGAACATACGCCAGGACCGACCGCAGGACGACATCGTCTTCATCATTACGTACGAGTACGTCGAGGCACGCGACGCGCAAGGCTTCTCTTCAATCATTCCCTACTGGCTTGACGTTGGGGGTTGCAGAACCTCCGACCAGCCTGCGTATCGCGACTCCACGTTCATCTATACGAGTCCCGTCCTGTTGGGCACGCAGCAAGGCACCATCACCTTCGTGGGCGGGCATCTCCACGACGGGGGTACGCACATCAACCTGATCAAGAACGGCAAGCTCAGTTGCGCGGCCAGTGCCGCATACGATCCGTACGCCAATGTCAACGACGCTGGCCCTACGGAGCACATCTCCAGCATTGAGACTTGCACGATGCTCGGAGAGACGACTCCCGGAGATGGATGGTTTATCAACGCGTACTACGACACGACGGTGCATGAGCCGATGGCACTGATGGATGGGTCGCTCGAGCCCGTGATGGGCATCATGCTCTTGTACGTGGCCCAAGCAGTTGGGCAGCCGGACATGGTCAGACCGAGGTATTGGACTGTGGTCTTTGGATTGGGATGTTTGGCAGCTTTGGTCATATCAGCTGCTGCCTGGCTTTGGTTCCGAGAGAGGCGGGCCATTCGGCTCAAGGGAGGTCCTTTCGGTGGGCTGATGTACAAGGATACCCAGCCTGGGCAGGAATCCTCAGTACCATTGATGGAGTCCTAAGCGTAGAACATGGTATTTCACAACGATGTACCCGGACTTCGTCGGAAGCAAGACGCAAGGAGCGACTTTGGTTACCATGTACGTGATATAAGATGCAACATTGAAACCCCCACCACGTGGCCGACGAGAAACGATTCCTTCCGGCCCTTTCAGATCCGGCTCGTGCATCTCCACTCGGACTTATAATGAAGATCTACGGAATCCTGCTGTACAGATATCGACGCAGAGGAGGAGAAGCAGGCCAACTCTGTAGGGGTGTAATGGAGCGATTGTCAGCATCCGGAAGCCGCCGACTGGCCGGCGGATGAAGTACTCGCGGAGAAGCTATTTGCGAAGGGCGAGGAACTCGTGGGTCAGAATACCAGTATTGAAGATCGAATGTCAGTGAATTGTAGTCCAGGAATCGATGTAATGGATCATCTCAGGCATATCCGCCTCACAAGTTCTGTCCATGCCCATCACCACCTGTGCCGCTCGTCTCGCATCATGTAGACTTTATTCCATCCGCGAGAGTAAGAGCGTAGTCATCACGTCGCGTGAGTCAAGTGGCAGAGATGCAGAGAGTTTCTTCTTTCACGTTGCCGTAGATAAGTACTTAGTGATATAGTACAGAACTGAAGTCGGAGCGAAGTTGACCTAATTACAAGGTCCAGAAGGTCGGACCGTACATTACCAGGTTGTGGTCGCTTCGTCCTCGGCACCGACGTCACCCGTTTCCCATTTGCAACCACGGGCAGTCTCAACACTTGAACCGTCAGCAGGCAGGAATCAACACAATACCAGAGCACGAAGATGCGTCGCACGATTCTTATAGCCTCTCTCTTCTCGTCCATCTCCTTTGCCGCCGCTATCTCGCCGCGGGGCCTCCGCGGCATCCCTTCTTCGCTGTCCGAAGTGCTGCCCCTCCACCCAGAACAATATCAAAGCCCAATGAACCCAGGTCCCGTACAGGGCGGCACCGAGCCAGAAAGCCCCAGTGGCAGCGGCGATGCTGGTGATAACGCCCTGTCAATCTCAGACATACTGCCCCAAACTCGAAAAATCAACATCTTTGCCTCTCTCACGCGAGACATCTCCAGCGTGACTGGCCGCCTGGAATCGACGAAGCCGGCAGATAACACGACGCTCCTTGCTCCTTTGAACGGTGCAATGCAGGCTCTACCGCGGAAGCCTTGGGAAGATAGACCGGGAGACGAGGGCGTCAGTGCCCAATACAATGAGGACAAAGCAGCAGAGAATCTTCAAAGGTTCGTCGAAGAGCATGTTGTTCCAGTGAGCCCTTGGAGGGAAGGGGAGAAGATCAAGACTTTGGGCGGCCAAGAACTGTGGTGGGAACGGAACTCTGATGGAGAGAGGGTTGTTAAACCCGGAAATTTGGTGGTTGATGGTGTCGTTGGTAGGGTGGGCAATGGTGAGATTTGGGCTGTGAAGGGTGTAGTCAACTACGCCTAGAACGGGGAAGAGGGTCATATCTGGCGACTTTGGGTTCAAGCTATCCGCATGAGAGACGACATCTTGTACATTTTGCTGTCGGTGTTTCGAGCAATGGCACTCGATAACGGTAAATGGGCTCGGCGAGTCCGCGATGAACAATTCACTTACTCTTCTTTTTATCTGGCACAGCCGAGGACTCTCTCAGGGTCCTATCATCCTCTTGAACTTCTGCTCGATCCTCGAAATACCCGTCTAGCAGTCCGCTCTCCAATATCAATTTCCAAAAGCACCACAGGTAACAGACGCCGAAACAAGCCGCGCCAATGCACGCGTTAACCACAACCCAGAGATCCGGCTTATCCTCAGGCGGAGTTGCGAATGCTGCAAGCACATACCAGAACGCCATTACAACATACGTCTGGAAGTGGAAAATCTTGGTCATTGTTGACAGATCGTCCGGTGTGACTGGTCGGCCGATGATGTTCTCATGCGCAGCATCGTAATATGCACTGACGCTTGTCGGCGGCAGACCGAGCAAGTATGCCCAGAGAAGCGATACCACGGCATACGGGATCGTGAGGCCATCTCTCTTCAACAGTGGGTACATTGTCCAAACACCCACTGCATTGGCCCACCCAATCCACGCTCGATACTCCTTGCTGAGGCCCTGCTTACTAGCAAGGAGAAGCGTCATCGGCAATAATGGTAGAAGCACCGACTTCTCGTGTACTTGGAACGAGAAAAGAAAGAAGCCCCAGGCGGAGGTAGCCAATGCGTACGGTAGCAACGTCTTCTTTGGAACGGCGCAGACCACAAGCATCGTTGGTAGGCCGGAGGCGAGCGTGGCGATAGCAGAGAGACGAGGAAGGTCGACGATTGCTTGCAATTTGCGTAGCTTGTAGAAAGTGTTGGTGAAGCACCAGAAGTTGGCGACTTTGTCCTCAAACAGACCGCGAGCGAAGGGGAAGATTCGGTGAATGGTCTGGCTGATCTGCAGAAAGATCATGTCGTAGGGATTGCGAGGGTTGAGAGATATTCTTCTTTCCACGAGAAAGGGAGGGGTGGGCATGGCATCGAAAGAAATCTGTCGATAGCCGTCATAAAGCGATCCCAGCAGTAGAGGAGCAAACAATATGGCAAATGCGAGAATGGTGATAATCGAGATCGAGATGAGTCGCCCCGGGCGAACCCGTGGAGTCAAGCAAGAGCCTAGAAGATAGGCGAAGATGACAGGGGAGTAGTAGAGCGCCATTTGCTTGAACCCGAGAGCGGCGACGAAGAAAATGCACGACCAGAGAAGCCGACCTGCATATATGCTCGAAAGGGTCGCAATGACAAAGCCGAGCATCACCGTATTGTATTGGAAATGGCCGTGGTCGATGAGCATCGTCGCAGGTTGCATAAGTATGGCGACGAGTGCGACGGACATGGACGTTGTTCCAGTGCCGTGGGTCCGGCTGTAATGGCGAAGGAAGACTACCAAGGCTGGGACGTAAATCAAATATTCGGATAGGACGACGGTCCCACGCATAAAGACTTTGAGATTCTGCTCCTCCATGCCTCGAGACGTGTCAAGCGCAAACCAAGTTGTATCGAACAATGATCCACTTTCTTCGTCAGTATGAAGCCTAATTCCAATATGCAAGCACTCACATTTTGCCACAGAGCCATGAATGATATGCCGTCAAGGGTGGATAGTCAAGTCCCCAATACTGGAGATCATAGAAGTACCATTTCGAGACCGGTAAATGTGTCGTGATCTCCATCCAATGTCTTTGCGCCTCAAAATCCCCGTACATAGGAGGTGACATATAGCCAGAGTGACCCCAAAGACCCACGCTCCATCTGAACAGACCGACCACCAGCAAGATCAGAGGCAGAAGAATCCATTGAGATGTAGTTCCTCGAGCTGGCCACAGGAAGGCCACCAGCGGAAATTCTGGAGTGATGGCATCGCTGTCGTCAGATGCGACCCTGACAATGTCGGTGATGGTGTTACTCCGAAGCAGACCTGGGCCTTGTTTCCGCTTCTTTCGCGGTCTGTGTGAGCTTGGAGTAGACATGGTGCACAATTAAATCTTCCAAGGACGGGAAGCAAGTCTAGCTGCAATGCTGTCCAGATGTGCTTTAGGACGCAGATTCGTGCTGGCCAATGGAATTGCATCCGCTACTGTGGAGAAAGCAAACTCGCAGGCTCAGTCCTGGTGGTCCCCAGCCATCGGATTTGATAAGATAAGCTTTCCCGCTGGTGCTAATGGAGTGGTGGTCGCCTCGAAAAAAATTCCAGGTGATCTCAGATGGTTTTTAACTACAACTTTTCTGCAGTTTGCGTCTCCCTTGTCCCGTACCTTTTACCTGCAATATCTGCACCGTGGGCTTTTCTCCGAGGGCATCATTATTGAGGTTCATCGAGGGCTCTGTGGGTCTGTTGCCGCTGAGGGTTTGCACAAAAGCTCGTCGCAGGTTCTTGCTTGTCTCATCCTGTTCCCGGGTTCTACTCAAGTCCGCTCCGTTGCGCATTCAGCAGAAATTCACATTTCTGCCATTCACTTGCTCCGTCAAGTGACCAGTGAGATCTGAGGGCTCAAAATTCACTCAGTGGGTTGAGGTTTTAGTCGCACAAAGTTTTCGCCGTTGTTTCAGAGGGCTCAAATTCATCTGCCTGAAAAACTTCAACCAGATTAACAGTTTGTCTATGATCCTTCATCGCCTCTTCATGCCATCGAACTAACCTTCAACTCCTGCCAGGCACTTACATCATGTCGAAAGTGTCAAAGAAAGGCGCTCCTGGCACCGTCAAGTCCTCCAAGCCAGATGTCCTGTCGAAGGTCAAGGGTTCCTCGGTGACGAAACCTGCTCAGAGCACCAAAGCGAAGAGCAAGGAAGTTGCCAAGGAGGTTGCCTCCAAGACCCAGAAGAAGGATAAGAAGAGCAAGAAAGTTCCTGTGAAGGAGCCCACACCCGAACCAGAGTCCGAGTCCGAGGAAGAAGAAAGTGAGGAGTCCGGAAGCTCTTCTGACGAAGATAGCGACGCTGAGGTCAAGACAAACGGAGCCAACGGTGTCAAAGTTGCCGCCACAGACGATTCTAGCGACGAGTCCGACACCGACTCTTCTTCCTCTGAAGACGAATCTCCCAAAGTGATCGCTTCTGCCCCAAAAGGCAAAGCCGCGGTTGCTACATCGGATAGTGAGGACGAGGAAAGTGATGCATCCGGCAGTGATGAGGATTCCGAGGACGAGAAGCCTGTTGTCAACGGAGCTGCCAAGATTGCCGCTGAGGACGATGATGAGTCTGGTAGTTCCGACGAGTCTGACAGCGACGAAGACGCCCCTGCAAAAACGAAAACCGCTGTCGGAGCTGAGGCAAGCAGTGATGAGGACGCCGACTCTGACGAAGACAGCGACGCGTCTTCCGATTCTGAGGAGGCCGAAGAGGCCGAAGTGAAGCCAACCAAGCGCAAGGCTGAAGACGCTGATGAACCAATGTCCAAGAAGACTCGAGTCGACGCTGAGGAAAAGGAGGCGAGCGCGAACCTCTTTGTCGGAAACCTCTCCTGGAACGTCGACGAGGAATGGCTCAAGTCCGAGTTCGAAGAGTTTGGTGAGATCGCTGGTGTGCGCTTGATCACCAACCGCGACGACGGCCGTTCCAAAGGGTAAGTATCTGCTGCACTGGTCTTCGTCCCTAGACTAACGATATTTAGTTATGGCTACGTCGAGTTCATCAATGCTGCCGATGCTACTAAGGCCTACGATGCAAAGAAGGGTACCGACCTAGACGGTCGCCCTCTCAACATCGACTATGCCAACGCGAAGAAGGATGCAAGAGAGAAGCAACAGGCTCGTGGCCAGCGGTTTGGCGACCAGCTCAGTGAGCCATCCGACACATTGTTTCTCGGAAATCTGTCCTTCGAGGCCACCGAGGACGATGTGTACAACCTGTTCTCTCCGTTCGGCACTGCCGCCGGTGTCCGCATTCCCACGAACCCTGAAGATGGCAGCGTCAAGGGATTCGGCTATGTTACATTCGCATCTGTCGACGAAGCCAAAGCTGCATTGGAGGGTGCTCAGGGTTCTTTCATCAAGAATCGTCCGGTCCGAATTGATTACGCTTCGTCCCGCCGGCAAAATGGTGGCGACTCTCCCGCCCGCGGTGGCTTCGGCGGTCGTGGCGGCCGTGGAGGATTTGGTGGACGAGGTGGCCGTGGAGGTGGCCGTGGTGACTTTGGAGGCCGCGGTGGTAGAGGCGGCGGTCGTGGTCGTGGAGCTCCTCGTGGTGGTCGAGGTGGCACCACCAACCGTGGCGGCTTTGGAGACTTCTCCGGCACTAAGGTCACCTTCTAAATGAATGCAACGGAGTGACAATCGTCCTAAACCTGGGACAATGCGAACACCTGGATACGGCGTTCTGGTGGGGATTTCACTGTGTCTGATCACCACTGTACTTCGGGAACATCCTCATGTACATGTACACCGAGATACCTCGTGGTGATGGGTGCACAACATAACCCGGAAAAAAGTTTAAAATGCTTGCTGTCCTTGTGTAACTGGAGTTAATAGAAGGCAATGATCATACACCGCTCACTGAACTGGATGAACCCGTGACTCTCTCACTGCCAGGCCATGCCGATGTCGGGGCTCGGAGGTAAGTGGCTGGTTCTGGCACAAGGACTGCTGCCCTCATCTGATGCAGCCATCGTGCGCCATCCAGCCCTTGCCCGCGTGATGCATCTCCATCATCCAGCCAGGACACCTGATATCCGGACGCCAAATCAAGATCGGCCGTCCATTTTGGTGCCGTAAAGCCAGGAAAACCAGCTGAGTGGCTTGGAGAATGGTGACTAGTCAGTCAAGCCTGCATTCCTGTTGCAGAACCCCTTCATTCTAGGCCTCGCATACATGGCAGCTGGATACTATCTCCATTGATTACGGGGGCCCTCAACAAATCTGTAGCCGTCTTCCTCTCTCCATCTTACCCTTACATTTTCTTTCTTGAACATCACCTTCGTCAAATCTCGTGCCAACGTGAAGGTCATACAGCCATACCCCGCTTCTGACAGAAGACCCTTGTAGCGCGGATCGTCGCAGTCGCGTTCTCGTAATCCCACCGAACATCACCGGATTCCCCCACCATCATCAGCGGTGAGACCCAAACCTAGGACTGTCGTTTGCGACCTGGCAGGTGCAACGCGTGCCGTTGACCTGTCTCTACATCTCAATCCTTCAGCGGCTTGAATCATTCCAAGTTGCAATTACCAGTCATTGCAGATCCTACGCCGGAGTTCGAGACGACATCGCGGCGTAGGCGACGACCAGAACGTATCACGACTTCGATTGTCATCAGCGTACAGGCGATAAGACTCCCTCAACAGAATGCGACCATCTCAACCCGAGCTCTTTGGCTCCCACAGAAGTGAGCGAGCAGAAGCACGGACTCTGCGGACCGCAGATACTCCATCCCTTCCAGCAAATGCCAGTGTACGAGGAGTGCGCTCCGAAGGTAGGCATCGTCCTTGGACCGATCTTGTGTACTAAAAATCCGTTGCTCACCTCTCGCAGATTCCTGGATTGAAATTTCCTCGGGAGCCTCATCGGCCTCTCTATCATCCACAAACAACGATATCATCACTACCGGACTCCAAGTCCGTTCGCGGGACGAACGCCTCTCACGGCAACTCCGAGCCTCCTCCCAGATAGTACGACCTCAGCAACGGTCGACAAGCGCAGCCGGAAGTAGCCAAGACGAATATGAAGAGAGTGAAAGCGATAGTGATCGAGTTTTGAGCAGCTCCAATGAGGACATCTATCAGAATGAGGTAGCCGACGATGATGATACCTCCACGGCGCTAGGTGTTGGGAGTTTGGGAAAGGTCTTCACACCTCAACCGAATGCTTTCTCTCACCCGCCTACCTCGACTAGTCACGGGCGACCAGTGCCAGACTCATACTTCCCAGCAGTTCCTAGCGATTCCCATGCCGATCATACAACCACAGAGCGGAGTTACCAACGTCACATGCAGTCACGGAATCGCCCTGCTTCCTTATCGTACCAGCCAGATCATGATGCAGCCCTTCGTGCGTCTCTGACGACATTGCTTTCCTGTGCTGCCGCTGTCCGACCCAAAGGCGCCGAAACCAGACCATCCCCTCCTCGAGCATCGACACAGCCAACCGCGCTACGGCTCGTTCCAGAATCGGAGCTACAAAACCCGGTCCGGCAAAGGAGAAGTTCGTCCCCGAAACAGACCAAGCGGAAGTCTCGTGAGGCCAGTAAAGATCGGCTCGCGAAGAAAGCCCGTGCCACGGGCAAGACAGCAACCGCGAATGAAGAGTCAATCAGCCCGACACTTGCTTCGTGGATGATTTCTGCTGGCGTGGTTTTGGTGTTCTCCGCCATCAGCTTCAGTGCGGGATATGCTTGGGGTCGTGAAGTGGGCAGGATTGAAGGAGAGATGGGCCTCCCTGGTGGGAGCTGTGGTCAGGAAGCAATGAAATCCAGTGCAGGTGGACTGAGGAGGTTGAGGTGGAGCACTGCCACGAGCAGCATTCGCACCTGAGACATTGCTTTGCGGCGTTTGGTCACAAATGGCAGGGAACTAGAAACGACTTCATGGAGCACGGATTCGGCTATTGCCAGGGATGAACGAGATGTGATGATACCCCCGGTGGAGACAAATGTTGAACATCAGTTGGGGCTCAACAAATGGACGCGAATTACGTTGCATAAAACACACGATGCATGATATATCGCGGTCTGCTCGAAGGGCTGGCGTCCGAGAGCATCTGGCGTTGGGCGAGATATAGACAATGAATACCGCAATGCTCAAAATAGAGGCTGAATATGTGCAAATTTAGTGCAAATACAGCCCCGAGCATGTTGTACATTGGCAATATCCACTTCCGCGAGCCTACATGGACTTCAAGAAGTTGCTTTCACGAATGCCTCTCCTCCGTGCCGCTCTTGCGCTCTTCGTGATCTCTTGCCGGCGCTGTAAACTCGTCAAGGCGTCGTCTCCAGGTGTGGTCAGATCCTTGCTTTGCTCGTGTACGGGGATCTGTTTTGGAATGTCCTTCAACAGTCGCTCTTGTTTCTTTTCGTAGCGTAGGCGTTGTTTCTTGGTCATAGCTGTTCATGTAAGTAAGGAGGATGATCGATGGCAGCAGACGGGCACAGTACCTGCTAGATCTACCTTTTCGGCCATTGCGCCCGGTCTCTTCTCGTCAAGTAGTGTCCAGAGCCATTCCGGGTACGCATCATCCTCCATGGCAAGCACTTTCGGTTTTGCTTTTGTGTAACCCAGCCCTCTCAGCTCCTTGCCTCCAGGTACCGAGCTCCTCGGCTTCGCGGCAACCTTTCCATCTTTTGTGGATGTAGGACCCGACGTCTTTGCGCTTGATGTTGAGGGAGTATGTGGTTCAGAAAGGGGTTGTGAGATGCCGGAGGTATTTGAGGATTGCGAAACATTCGGATGATCTATCGATATGGATACCGGGGCTGGAACTGGGCCAGCATTAGGAGTCGCAGGGACCGTAGAGGCATAACGTAGGCTGGAGAAGGGCGACACTGAGGGATTGGAGCTGACGACGAGCGTGCGGAAACGGGAAACCAGCGATTGACGGCAGCTTGAGCAGATCATGTCGCGATAGGACAGCCGATGAATGACCCTTGGTAGATGGGAAACGAAGATAGACCGAGTACTCCGTATGCTGATTTGGTTGCGACGTCGCAGGATCGTGTTGCTATTCAGTGCTGAGTCTTCACAGGCGGAAGATCGACTTCTCCAAAACCGTTTTTGGAAGCTTGGCCTTCAATCGCGCGCCGTACGCAAACATCGACCCTCACTACGGAGTACGAGTACGGAGTCCTCATGATCCTTGAACCTCGTGTACCTTCTTTGCAGTCATGCTTGAGTTCTGGCGCTGATCAAAAACCCAAGGGTTCTTTTGACTGGGCGCGTATATCTACTCTTATGTGTGATTGTAGGCCTTTCAGTCTTCTCTCTGACCATCTATCCCACGTTTCTAAACGGTCGCTCCGCATCCATTGCTCCTTTCCTGCTCTCCCCAGAATGCTCAGAATGGAATGCTCCAGATAGCAGCGATAAGCACCACGGCCGACACCACTGGAAAGACTGGATCAGTCTTGAATTTTTCAATCCAGGTTAGATGACGCTCATTCTGCGCTGACTGGAATGGTCTCGGACCTGGCAGGTAATGTCTGGCAAACAAGTCGTTCTGTATCCACCAGAATTTGTTCAGGGCTTTCAGAATGTCGACCTTTGTCTGGAGTTCGAGTCCTTCGACACCCATTACAATATCCGTTACAGCATTCTCGACCCAACCCAGTAAAAGATTGATTTCACGATACTCGACGAACAAGGCTGGCCGGTTTTTTCTGTGCTTCAAGCCAGAGTCGGTGACGCCTGTGTGGACTTTGCCAACCATGTCGACGTATTCCCAAAATTTGCTCTCGGGTGTCCAGTCGTGGTTCGAGACCAGTCTGACAAGGTATCCCTTCAAGAAGTCCTTGCGGAACTTGATGTTTGGGTGATCCCGGTGGAGTTCTCGTACGTTGGCATCCTGGGTCTTTCCTTCCTGCGACTGTTTCGGTGCGAACGCTGCGGCGGTGATGTCGTACTTTAGCAGATGATCATAGACTGCATCGACTACATTGGTGGCGATGGGAGCTAGGACGGGTTTGCATGCTTCGATGAGCTTTCCATCTTTGTCTGAGTCCCATTGCAGGAAGGATTGCATGTATCTCATCCGAGCAGAGAGGTCTCGGTCGATAACAGTTCCGTCGATGTGCTCCATTGTGATGGTGGTTTCTGGCTCTTCAATGTTGGCTGTTGTCCGCTTGTCAGGCCAGTGAGCAGTCACGGATCCGCGGTATTGCCAGCTGGATTATATACCGTGCCGACCTGGCTGTTCACGACTCAGCCATTGTAGCATATATTTCCGCGGCAGCGACACAATACAGACGACAATGTGCCCGTGTCCCAGAAAGATAGCCCATAACCCGCCTCGCTTGCCTCACCTCCCGGAGACACATAAATCGGAATCTGACACTGAATGTTGCAGTCGGAATCATTCTTTGCGTGCGAGTGGGTTCGTCTTCCGGTGTCACGACACCTGAGACCGCCGACAGTAACGTGTGTCTGGGGGGATTTCCCTGGCCGGCATGTCCCTAACCACGTGTATCTCCGCGGCTCTCTCCAATTGACCAATCGGGTATCTGGAATTACAAACGCTTCAACACAAAAGCTCTTTTTTGAGTCACCGGTGCTGGGGGGGATTGAAATCCCGAGCCTAAAAGCCTCATGCCACTCCATTGTCATGCCACTGTTTATGTAATGAGTGGCGCATCAATTGCTAGGACATGGTCACTATGTCATCCGCATCCAACCTGTTCAAGTCGAAAGCAAGAGGCTGTGGGTTCCTTTGCGCCATCGGCTTCAATCAGTAGTTTCGGCTATCTTATGGCCTCGAATGGATTCCTTGTCCATGAAACTTCCCAAGACCTGTTCTCGTGCAAAACTTCGTCTCAGAAAACTGTCGGGCTTGATGGGAGGAACCCCTATAGCTTGGAAGATATGTCAAACCTGGCATTGTTGTCTAGCTCAACGCAAATGGCCACAAATCGTATGCTATGACACGAGAGCTGAGGATTGTTCCATGGCTTCATGATGTACGGACGATAAACTCGACTCGAGGACACTCCTGCCATTGAAAGTTGGCTTCGGCGACAGGGCGGATTGACCTCTTGCTGTACGGCACCATGAGGCCTGGCTACAGGCCGCCTTTCCGCAGAGACCCAGGCAAATGATCCTTCAGCACCGAGCAAGCGGCTTATTAAGGGAGAGAACGCGGGAATACCAACCTCCTGGCGGACTGCTTACGCTCTGTTGCTGCGGATAAGGCTTATGTCGAGTGGTAGGACTTGGGTTCTGATAAGGTGGGCGATCAATAAACCATGAATGACTATTATAACGGAGCGGCGGGAGTTATGCAGGCTCAACCGCGAATCACGCTCGATGGTCGTGCTTTATGTCTTGAAGATCACCTCGATCCATTCCGCTGAAATCCCATGGGTGAAAGATGTGACGCTCAGTGGTCAAGACTGGCTCGCATCACGAAAGCGAGAAGTAAGAACGGAGAAATATCTCATTGATGCGCGTTATATTGCTATTCACAGCGCCTTGCTAGTCAAAATACCTCGTACAATCTCAACACGATATGGATACAAGGTGGTACAGGGCATGGTGATCCTTCATCTTCTCGAGCGCTCCTTATGTCGCATGTACCAAGCCTTTGCTTTTCTGGCGTTGCATCGTAGGCAAAGAGCACCGTCCATCCGGCTCAGGTTGCCATCGAGTGCCGTAGTTGGTAGGCGTTCTGAATACTGGGGCTTTGTGTCGCCGTTGCAGAGCAGCATGTACGGCGGTGGTGCTTCTTCGCATCCATGATTGCATTCCAGTGTCCTTTCAAGGAAATCGCGGTACGAGGTCGACGGAGACGTTCCTTCTTGTTGTGTTGATGCGGAGTTCACGAACTGGTATGCTGGCGCGGAATGGAGTCTGGTCGGCGCCGAGCACGGATCGTTCCGTACTGTGTTCCTGCTTGAAGACGATGAGCGACTGCTGGAAGAGGAGCTCCGAGCCGAATCCTGAAAGGCATTGCGGAGAGACATATTGGAAGTGAATTGCTGGTACGCAGTGAACATTAGATGTACTTGCTGATCGGCTTGCCAGACGGAATGATCATTGACTCTTGCTTGACTCTCATACCCTGACAGTATATCCTCCAGTCTTATATAATTGCAGACCTGAAGAACCCCGTACCGATTCCAGTCTGTATTCAGTCGCTATACCTCAGCTTTCGTCAGACCGCAGTCGCGCTGACCGGGTAACCCTGCTGTAATCAACCGCTAACTCACGCGTTGCATCCGAACTATCAGCACGGCCGCTGCAGCCTTGGGCCGCTTCTGGGAGCAATTCTGTGTGAAGGTTCCCATTAGGCGGAAATTGGTGAAACATGTAGGAGTGTCCAGGAAGTTCGACAGCTGGCTGAGAAACCTCTGTGAGCAGGAGGCTGTTGAGCGGTGACCCCTACAGATGACCAGCTCAGCAATTAAAGAACACTTTCTGCAAGGGGCATGGACAAGAGATCACCCAGACATCCACTATGTGTGGAAACACGCCATTGGATTCGCAATGGCACCAGCCGCTTCCGGCTATCCTGCATCTGGCTCAGTTCCCGGGCATGGCGTTGCTGAGCCTGGGTTCAGCCTGCGGGGCGCTGCTGGAAGTCGGTAGCGAGCATCGCCCGAAAAGTCATGTGGAGGCGGACGCGAAGTCCGCAACGGTTAGAGTAGGTCATCAGCCGACCCGGCGCGTGTTGAAAGCATGAGCCTTGGAGCTTCGGTGTAGCTGCGTTGCAACATTCTGATCATTGTACGGAGTACAGTAAGATGGACATTGTGTCAGATTGAGCATTGGGCCCATCCTTCCATCTTGCTGCCATCTTGCTGCCTTGGCTCCCGAACAGCGTCTGCTGCTTGAGCGTCCTCCCACGGGCAGCCTGCGCCCACGACACTCACCAACGCCCGAGACACTTCTCAATGTTGTACGATCTCGCGGGCAATCAGCTGCTTCGGCCGTGAGCGCGGAACATACTCCTGGATCTGAATTTGCCAAATCTCGGGGTAACCATATTTCGACTGGGCCAGCTTCCAACACGGCATTCCCGTTGCGGTCCTGAGTTACCAGATTCACCCGACACGGGTGCCGCAGAGAGGTAGGTCGGTGGGTGTTTCTCATTACAGTGCTGACACTTATTGTGACCTTACATAGCACAATCCCCTGTCTTTTGCCTTATCTCAACGCGCTCCGGGGTTAGTTCGCCAAAAGTACTTCGTGTCTACTGCGAGTAACGGTGATTACGGAGTCTCATGAGTGCAATGCTCACAACCCGAGAGACCTGCCCTCACACAAAGTATGTCTGATACTCCCGATCCAGGTAGTCGGCTGAGCAAGTGCAAGTTGGGCTCACGCATGGCTGAGGGACACATCAGCGCTGCTAGTTGAGAGCGGACATCATCCATACAGAAGGAGGATCGAAGGATCTCCATCGTTACATGTTCAATCCTTGCTGTGGATGGTTTGTGAGGGGCATCATATCGCTGGATGTTGACATGGCCCATGATTAAGACCTTCCACCATGTCATGAATCTCTGAAACTCTTCATGGGTTTTATCAAAGGGTCTTGCTAGATTTTACAGCTGGAACGACTCGTCTCTCAGCTACACCTGCTCCACGAAGGATGGGGCTCACTGGCTCTGAAGGCCAAAATCGGTTTGTTCTAGTCTGTCAGGCTCCCACATATTGTCCTAAACCAATGCGCAAAGGCCCTCAACTTGGGGGAACACAAGCTGCTTTGACTGCCTCTTCGGTCCACGGGTTCCCGTCCTTGCAATGTTTGAGATTCGACGGTGGTCCGGCGCAAGACTCGCGGAAGAGGTGAGTACACAGGCATTGATCAGGGTTCCCTTTGTGGGAGCCTTGCCGCCTTAATAAATCCAAGAAGGTCAGCAGAGATCGTCCCATCTGGAGTTAAAATGAAGATGACGAATGCCACATTGGGGAGTATCCGAGAATACTCGCGATGTCAGCATGCAGGATAGGAGGCCGCAGGCATCCCGGACTGCCTCATCTGCTGTCTCCTTGGTCACCATGTCTGGGACAGTCACAATTCACCAGGCTGGGGACGAATCGATCGTCATGTTCGCTCATTCTCCAACGGCTTGCTGATCGACAATCTCACGTCTGTATTCGAGTGTCTGGACCGCGAAACACGGCTGGCATCAACGCCGTTGACGCCCGTAACCATGCTTTCGGAGCTTGGGCCAGCCTTCGATCGGAAATGCATCCCATCATTAACCTTCAGAAACTTTTCGGCGGTTTGGGTCTGATTCGACGTCCACGACTCTCTTTCATCGATGCTTTCTACGTTTGCCAGCGTGGATCCTCTGTGGGATGCCGTCCTTGAGCGCGTCTCCAGTGGATGCCGTAGTCCATTGCAAACAATCGTGGAGAATCCACAATTGCCAGTTGCGAAGCCATATGCTCCATATATGGACGCTGTATATGCCCGAACCTTCCGACGACCCGTATCAGACAAAGATGCGCAGAGGTCTAGCGGCTTAAACCTCTCAGCTGTATTGTCTGCTTGCCCTATCCTCTGGGCATGGCTTGAAAGACCAGTCGCCAAAGACAGACAGCTCGCTGGGAATTCTAGCCCCTGGGCAAGCTTGGCCGCAATCGTATTTTGTGGTAGTCGCAGAATCAACTCTGAAGGGACCAACAGCGACTGGGCAATCCCGCCTTGAGCGTCTTTGCTATTGGTCGCGCCAACCATGCGAATCTAATCAGGCTAGGCCTTCCTCTTTCGCCTCCGGACTCTCGTATAACTTTGGTCTTGGACCAACCATGGCCGACTGAAGCCAGGTACGGCTTGCCAATGACCAGAACGCCGCAATGTGGCCGCATTAACTTTGCGGCTGAGCATAGGAGCTTTGGATTCTTGTGCCTTTGGAGTTGCGCACTTCCACTTGCCCGATCGTGCCCATGGGTACAGCTGGTGGTCCCTATCGAGTCCAGCAAGGGTGCTCCACAGGTATACAGACAGCGTTTCCATCGAGTTCTTCATATACCTCGCACGTTATACTTGCCTTGTCCATACTCAGATACAAAAATCATCCGTTGCCCACAGGATGCCTCACAGTGAAAGCAGTGGCAACTCAAAAACCAATTATCGGTTCAAGCACCTCGCTTGCAATTCTTGCCGGAAGCGCAAGCTGCGATGCAACGGCAACCGTCCGCTCTGCAAGACATGCGAGACCACTGGCAGGCAATGTGACTGGGAGGATACTCTTCGGAAAACTGGACCTCGACGAGGTTACGTGAAATCACTGGAAGCTCGACTCGGTCGGTCCTCAATGCATTTGCATTTATTGCTTCGTATCAAACACTAATTCCCGCAGCTGAGGTCGAGTCTCTGCTTGAAAACCAGAAGTTTACTGGCAGCGATCAGGGTGAATCCAGACCTGTTACGGACGATGATGAACTCGTCGCAATTGAGCATGATCTCAATGGAACATTGTGGGACAGCTGCATGCCAGATTACCAGCCTTTCGGAGAAGCGGCGAAATCTTTGACAGATGATGTTATGCAGCATTCGACGAGCCCAGAGCAGGATGCTGATATACCGTCTGGCAAGAATGCCGCTTCCTGGGAACTCTGCGCTGTTGGTCTTCAAGAGCCTTTGCCCAGTCAAGAAGCTATCGGCGAGCTGTGAGCACCCGCGCAAAGCGCATCATGATGGAGTTCGCTAAAATCCCCCTAGACACCAAGTGTTCTTCGAGAAGATCTATCCCGGAGCGCCCATCATCAACAAAGGAAGGTATCTCGCAGCGATGAGTTTGCCAGCCACATCGCGACTCCGACCACCCGTCTGTCTTAGTTACGCGATTTGGTGCCTCGCTGCATCTGTTAGCCCGAATTACAACGCCGTCACAGAGCACTTCTACCATCGCGCCCGGAAGTACATTGATGTTGATGAAATAGCTGGTAGAGGCCATGGCGTTGTTACTCTTGCGCATATGCAAGCGATAGCCTACCTGGCTGCTTACGAGACCCGGATGCTGTATTTCCCCCGTGCATGGTTGAGTGTTGGCAGAGCAGTTCGACTGTGTCATATGATGAATCTCCACAGGCTGGACGGCGCTGGCTTTGACGTCAAGGAAATGTTGCCCTCGGCAATGGACTGGGCTGAGTTGGAGGAGAGGAGACGAGTATTTTGGGCAGTCTTTGTGCATGATCGGTATCAGAGTCTAGCATCAGGCTGGCCGTCTGTAATAGATGAGCGAGATGTACGCTCCTGCCGTTCTTGTGGAGAAACGGGCTGCTGACCTTACTCAGATTGCGACTAACTTGCCCGCGAGTGAACAAGAATTCGTAACGGGGAAGGCCACTCGACCGTCACTTTCCCTACAAGTTGCCATGACTCCAGATGGTGAGTGAAGATTGGGTAGAGCAGAGCAGAGCAGGGCATAGACTGACAGACCGAGGCATCAAAAACCTCAATCTTTTTGCGGCGACAGCCATGATAGCAGCTGTCGTTGGTCGAACTTTGACGCATCTACACCGGAAAGAGATTGACGATGGCAGCCTGGAAGAGCCAGACAGTGCGTTTCGGAAACGACACGACTACCTCGACACAGTATTGCTTAAAACCCTTGAATATCTCCCACCTCAGCTCCAGATTGGCTCGAGCCTTCTCAACCCCTCAGCGGTCCAGTTACACATCAACATTCAAGCAAGCACCATTTGTCTACATCAGGCTGCAATCTCTAAAGCCAAGAGCTCACCAGGCAACGGATTTGATTTGGTGGAGAGCAGCATGAGGTGTCTAGGAGCCGCGGAAACGATGATGACTATACTGCGCGTTGTCGATGCTACTTTCATGACCAAGGTGATAAACCGGCAGCCCCCATCCCCGAAGTTTAAGGCTGATAGATCTCTTCAGGCTGGGCCCTGGTTGCCGTTCTGTCTGTACCTCGCGGCCCGGGTATTTGTCCAAGAATTGTCCGAGCCACATCCCGTCGATACCAACAAACACTCAGAGTCGCTGGATTTACTCATGGGCATGCTCCGATCCATGAAGGCAAGAATCCCATACACGGTGACACTGCTCTTGCAGTTGGAGAGGGACATTTCTTTTTTTGGGACGTCAAATCCAATAGGACATATCGTCGTCCCCGTCGACGATATCACGGAGGTACATCTTCCAAAGCGTGCAACGATGGCTTGATCGCTGACAATTGCAGACACTCGAGCAGGAGAAAATGGCCCAGGTGTAAGGCGCCGTCGAGGATAGCGGCGAATGAGTACAAGAGCATTGCACGAAACGCAACATGGGAAGTGAAGGCGTCTACGCAAATTGCCCTCGTTTTGTTACAACATTTCCGCAAGAGAAAATATACAACCAAGGATGGTTCTGAATGTGAATTGAATCATTTATTTTTCGAGATGATTAAAAGTACATACCAGACCTCTAACTACCGAACAAGGTTCCTAAGCAGCGCTAGGGTGAAATGGTAGTAGAATCCGGGATAGAACAGTCTACTCCTGTGATGTTTTCCCGCCGCCTGCTTGTCCTTACCCTCGCTGTGCGGTCTTGATTTCCGTAGACTTTTGATGGAGAAGCGCCTGACACGGAAAACATAATACAGCACGACGGCAGCAAACATGTTGAAAGCAATGTAAGCGAAGAGGATACCCAGGTTCTGGTACTTGTCGGAGGGATGGATCCAGGAACCGGCGAGGAATTGGTTGGCATTTCGCAAGGGGCAGTACTCGCATTGGGACACGGCAGAGGGGTTGAGCAGAGAGCCAGGTGCGCCACCCTCGAGATATGCTGAGAGATACGCGCCGCAGGTCTGGTCAGCTGGGGGATCGAAGATGGCCAGCTCGTTGCTGGCGCAAACGACTGGTCGGTCCGCCAGACCGGTCCCCGCCCATCCGCCGATAAGGTATGTGAACGGGCTGACGCGGTACATGAAGATCCAGAACCCAGGCAGTGCCGTGGGTGGCTGCAGCACGCCGTTGAACTGGAGCGTCAACGTGAAAAGGATGGTGGAGAGCGCGCCGGCGGTTTCGGTGCTGGGCATGACGAAGATGAGCATCTGCGCCCAGGTCGCTCCAAAGAGTAAAAACTGCATGCAGAATGCCCACATCATGGCCCGGGTGGCTGAATCGTGGTGTATGCCGAAGATGGGGAAGTACCAGCACGCCCAGACGACCACAGACAGGAAGATCTGGTAGGGTATCTCGACCAGAATGTTGGCCAGCACGAACGCGAGCCAGCTGTACAGTTTGGAAGGGGCTTCGCGGACTTCGAAAAGCGCGCGTTGCGGAAGGAACCGTGACATGATCTGCGTCCGAATCGTTAGCACATGTAGCCAAATCAGGTGGGGTTGGACGAAGAACGGGCATAAACAGTACCTGATTGACCATGGAGGAGAACGTTGCGTTCAACATGTAGATGGCGAAGACGACGTTTTGCATCCCTGTTGCCGACGAGTTTTGCAGGTAGAAAGTGAAGCCGATGAAGAGGGAGGAGAGCATTGCAAACTGGAGCTTGGCGTAGATGTAGGTGGGATTGCGCCAGTAGTTCTGGAACAACCGCTGGAGAACAAGCCGGAGCTGGGCCGTGAAAGGAAGTGCAAACTCGCCGTCAGGGTCGGAGGGGCCTCTCGTGGCGAGCTGGGCGTTCGCGACAATCGTCCGGAGCGTCTCCTTGGTTGCGGCACACTCTTGACTCGACTGCCAGATCTGCGTCCAGTCGTGGGAAGTCGGACTTCCGATGGTGTTGAGGATATATTCCGCAGGGTTTTGCTCTGGAGCACAGCTCGGAGCGCCATGCCTCTCGAAGTATTGTGTCAATGTACGACAATCCGCCCCAAGCGGCCCGAAATAGCTGGTCCGTCCACCTTTCGCCAGGAGCAAGATGGAGTCGAACTGCTGAAACAGCATAGCCGAGGGCTGATGGATGGTAGCCAGCACGGCTTGGCCATTGTCTGCCAGCTTTCGCAGCAGCGAGACAATTGTCCATGCGCTCTGCGAGTCGAGGCCGGAAGTGGGTTCGTCCAGGAACAGGATTGAAGGTTTTGCCGCAAGCTCCACCCCAATGGTGACGAGCTTTCTCTGCTCGATGTTCAGTCCTTCGCCTACTTGACCGATGACCGCGTCACTGAATAGCTCCATGCCCAAGATGTCGATGACATGCTCAACAAAGGCGAACTTTTCTTCAACGGTTACTGACCGAGGTTGCCGGAGGAGGGCAGAGAAACGGAGGGCTTCACGAACAGTGCTTGTTGAAAGGTGGAGATCCTGCTGCTGAACATATCCGGTCTTGCGCTGGAAAGACGGTTGTAGTGGCATTCCGTCCACTAGAATACTGCCGGAACGTTTCCCGGTCGTGGTCTGGCGCTGTGCCAGCGTATCAAGGAGCGTCGTCTTTCCGGCCCCTGAGACACCCATCAGGCATGTAAGCCTACCGCTGTCGACCCACCCAGTGACACTGTCCAGGAGACGTCTGGGTTTGTCCTGGATCATTATATCTAGTGTGACGTCTTCCCAAGTGAGGACGCCAGCTGCCTCGGTCATCTTGTCGGCATGGTCTTTGCTCGCTTGCCTGCCGGTTCGACCGTCACCGGGGTTTTCCTTCTCGTTCGTTGCTGCATTCGGAGGAGTCGCGAACTCTTGGTGTGCATCCGACTCAACGTCTTTCTTCGAGGCTTGTGCTGCTTTGCGAGTCCGATAGATAAGCCGCTGTGGCTGTGCGTCTGCGGTAGACATAAACTCCACGGCGACGAGGTGGATGACGAGGAAACAGACCATGTACGCCAATGCGATCCCCAGGTTCCGCCAAATGTGGCTGTAGCTGTATTGATACCCTGACTGGACCCAGAGATCTCCAGAAACTGTCCGCTCTCCAGGTTGCGCGCCAATGACAGCGCAGGCAAAATTCTCGTTCCCACTGGCATAGGGCGGAACAAGACTCTGCGAAGCACAAGGAAACCGGCGGCCGTGGACTTCATTGACGAGCAACGCTTCGAAGATATAAGCAATAGGGTTGATATAATTGATCCAGCGAAACCAAGGATGCATGTAGGACGTCTGTAGCGTGAAGCCGGTGTAAATGACCATCATCAGGACTCCGATACCGGCAACCGCATATGCTTTCGCAAGCTGTTTTGATGCTGCCCCAATACCGCGGAAGATAGCTGACATTAACAGCGTACAGACAAAGTTGAACAAGAGGAAAATGAAGAAGCTTGATGCGTCGGCTCTGAGTCCCGACAAGAAGTAGTAGACGACGTTGAACAGCGTCGAGATGGCGAACTTGACGGGTATATCAATGAGGAAAGCGGCGAGTGCATCTGCAGAAGGATGGTAGAAGGCGAAGGTGTTCTGCTTCTGTACAACTCCTCGTTTGCCGAACAGAGCACCAATCTCAGTGACCGCCATGAGAGCGTTCATCAGAGTAGCAAGGAATATCACAGCTCCTCGTGTCTGAAGGCTCGCAGTAGTGTTGGGGGTCCCAAAGTAGACGCTGCCAATGATCAAGGCGAGGATGACTCGTCCTCCTGCCAGAGCAACAGTAGAAGCTCTGTCATTCCACAGGAGTTGAGCGCATCTCTGTATGCACAGGCGTACCTGCATCCAGATCGATAGCAAGTAAGGAGAAGTTGCTCTCGTGTGGTGAGCTTGTGCTGCGTGGTGCGCGTCTTGCAAGGCTTGGAGGCGACCGTTGTTTTTGGCGTCTATTTCGGCGCTGCTGATTTCGGCAATGCAGGCTTGAAACTCTTCTGACTTGAGCCAATAATCTTCAAAGGCGCTGGCTGTTTTAGGAACTTTGTTTGCAAATTCGAGCTGGGGTTGTCTTTCCTGCGGGTTGGTGATCGAGGTCAAGAAGTCCGGAGTGGTCTGACGTGGAGGACAGAACCATCCCATTCGCTCGAAGTATGAACGAGCAGAGTCAATGGGCCCGAAGTAAATCTGGCGCCCTTCGTACAGGACCAGCACCTTGTCGAACGTCTCGTAGATGCGTTGACTGGCCTGGTAAAGGGCCACGGCTTGCGTAACACCAGCTACGTCGGCCAAAGCACGCAACGACCGCACAAACTCGAGAGCGGTCGTTGAGTCCAGACCTTTGGTGGAGTTGTCCCACACAGCTAGAACTGACCTCGCCAGAGCCATCTCTGCAATGCTCACGCGCTTTCTCTCCCCACCGCTAACACCACGGACTGTATCGTTGCCAACTTTTGTGTCCCGGACGTGCGACAGGCCGAAGATTCGCATCATGACTTCAGCCATGTGAGTGGCTTGCGTCAACCGATCAACTCCCTTAATCCGAGCATGTGGTGTTTGTGCAAATGCAGCGAAGTGAAGGGTTTGTCCCACTGTTAGGTGGGGAAAGTGTTCATCGTTCTCGTCGTTGTAGACCGCCTTTCCCTTGAATTTTCGCATGAACACGTCTTGAGGGATGCCGTCGTAGCTGACAGTGGAGGCCTGCGACTTAGTCAAGCCGTTCAACTGAACAGCAATCGACTTGAGGAAGGTTGTGCAGCCACTCCCAGGGCGGCCCAGCACGAGCAGCATTTCCCCACTCTTGACAGAACCGTCGAGTTGGTGCAGTATCACTTTGGGTTCCCGCTGGCGTTTGCTACGCAACATCGGCAAGCGAGCAAGAGCAACCCACGGGGTTGTGACAGTAGGCTGTAAACCCAGGTTGGATGCCATTCCAGACACAGCGAGAGACCTGAAGGAAACACCGACATTGACCCGCTTGATCCCGTCTTCTTTGACCAGCTGGATGAAGGTTGTAGCCCAGAATCGGAAGTCGAACGCGTCTTTCTCGGGATCGAGACGAGGATCGATGTCGGCGAGTCTCCTTGGTATGACCTTCGTTGCTTTGGATGCATTCGTTGCGATTCTGGTCAGATCCGGGTCTCGATTGTTGATGGGCAGCAGCTTGTGGTGATGTTTTGCCTTTCGCTCCTGGGCATGCGCCCGGAGACCGTCACGAAGACGGTCGTAGAGCGCTGCTTCGTAGATTTCGCGATAGTCATCCTCCGTACTCGAGGCGTGACTGATAGGGGACTCCATGGCACACGAATGTAGAGTCGAGGTTACGAGCATATGTCACCGGATGATTAGCAGATTGCCAGAGCTCATGGCCCCAGTTTCTGCTTCACTGAGTGTTGCAAGCGGAGCGAGATTCTCACCTTGAAATATGCTCTGGAAATACCAACAACTGACCATCATCGCATCGGCGCAACATGACAGCGTCCAGGCAAGACGGGCCCGCACGCCAAAGTCGATACGGCATATCGTTGCGGAATCGTAGCAGAGAGCGCACATTTTTAAGAAAACCACTCAGCGACAGAGTGCTTCATCCATGGCTGTGCACAGAGAACGAGAAGAGCTCGAACCCGTTCGCATGGGTTACCCCATTGGTGCATCGCATGCGACTTCGGTTTTGTGGAGGGTAGGTAGGTTTGACGAAATACGAGCGCCAGGTAAGAAAGAAACGGTTGTTGGTGGACGTAGTTCGGTGGCCAAGAGACCTCAGCCTCAGTTCGCGAGAGGCTAGAAGCAGATTCAGATTGCCGAATCATCGCGTAACTTTCCTTTTTCTTCTTTTCTTCCAGCCGCAGTGAGCTCCATCCTCCTCCACTCCCGAGTTCAGCAATGGGCTACTGGCGACGGGACGCGACTTGGACAAGCGAACGAGGAGGCTTGGCGAGCAGCTTGTGGAAGCTTTGGTGCTCCACGAATGGCAGAGGGCCGAGCGTCTCGGTGGAACACGAAGACTGCCTCCGGTTGTTCAGTTGCTCCGGACCGTGGAGTGAAATGTTCGCCGCAAGACTCTCAGCCTCAGCTCTGTGGAATCCCGGACCTTTGGATGCTGCTTTGCTCCCTACAACCACTGCAACACGTCAGTCGTGCCACTCCAGCATGATCGTGTCGTCGCTGGCCGACCAGATGGCTCCTGGCATGGTGTATATAACGAATCTTGGGGACAATCACACTCCCACTCTGCCTCAGGACGGCTGTTCTTCTGGTGACTAATTATTCCCACCTCCACCCTCTGTCGAGATTGCCAAAGTCAATATGGAATTCGATTCACACTCGACGGCGTGCCCAGCCAAACCAGCCGGAGCCGGCGAGAAAGGTGCCGCACTCATAGGATCTCTCACGTTCCAACATCTCATTTCGATCATCAGCTGGGCTTGCTTTGCTGTCTCTGCCATACTGTGGCTCGTCCTGATCGTCCCTCACCTGCGCCAGTACAAGGCTCCCAACGAGCAGCGTCAGATTTTCAGAATCGTCTCAACACCGTTGATTTTCACGATCGTTGCTGTCATCTCTACCCACACTTACGATGTTGCTGAATACCTCGAACCGTTGTCCAACCTCTATGAAGGGTTTGCGCTAGCGTCACTCTTCTTGCTATATGTTCAGTACGTCACTCCAGACGCCACGACAAGAGATGCCTTCTTTCAGAGCTTGGAGAAGAAAAGCAAGAAAGGAAGTATCACGCCAGGCGGGAGTCTTCGCTGGTTCTGGGTACGTGTCGCGCTGGTTACTGCTGGTCTCTGCTGAACCGAATCCGCAGAACACCTGGAGGACAGTATTCTTCTACGTTGTCATCTACACAGCTCTCGTTATCATCCAAGAAATTACAAAGGCGACGGGTGCTTACTGCAGCACTTCTTCCAAACCGAGATTTGCAAACATCTGGGTACGAGTGCTGTCCCTCACTGTAGTGTGCTCTAACAGCGTTGGCAGATCCAAGCCCTCGAACTCGGCACCACCATCTGGACTATTCTCGCAGTGGTCAGGTTCCAGCGCCGACTTCGAGAGTTCATGACTGGTAAGAGGGCTGTTGTGAAACTGGTGATGTTCAAGCTATTTGTAGTTGTCACCACCCTTCAGCGGGTAAGTCTCAGTCCGCTCTCCAGCAATTAGAACAATCTAACCGCGGGCCAGTTCATCTTCAGTATCCTCCGGTCCAAAGTCACCGGCAGTTCCAAAGTGACCTACGACGACATCACTATTGGACTACCGGCGTTGCTGATCTGCGTTGAAGCATTGATGTTCATGGTTGGAAATTACCTCATTTTCAACGTGAGGGAATATCGAACCGGCCAAGAGAAGGACGGCCCAACGTACGTTGTTGGGAAGTCCTTGCCTGATGCTTTGAATCCCGTGGACTTGCTTCGAGCTATTGCGCTGGCGTTTGGGTCCCTCAGGACACGGAAACCTGTTCAAGGCGACATAAAGCATCCTTTTGAATACGGCTGTGTGATTCTTTGAAGTTGGGGGTTGGAATGTCGCTCGCTTTCTCGACTTAGAAGTATCGCAGATGTAGTATCTCGCGAATAGAGACTCTTTCAGTGATATTTACCAAACTTCTGTGGTGGTGGACTTCGGCTTAATAATTAGCGTGTGTGAATTGTCCCATACGTTAAATGTAACCTGATCGCCTCCCGTGCTTGTGGAACATTGGGCCTGATGGAGTCGAGGGATAAAAGAGTTCTTTGTGTTACAGAGTAGTGCTGGACTTTGAGTAGTCTAAGCTGCGCCTAATACAAGTGGGAAAAGAATAATTGACGACCGTAGCTAAACATTCCCAGTACCAACACTCAATCAAAGACATCACTGGCAGCTCTGGTCTCCAATGCCTCCCGGAACCGAGTTTGTAGCTCTTCCAGCTCAACTTCGGTCCGCTGAAGCTGGTCATCCCTGGCCATGGCTGCAATCTTGGTGGCCGCACCACGTACTCCTTCTGCGAACTTTCGCGTGCCACATACATAGGCACGAGCTCCATTCCTCCAGATTTCCACAAGGTCAATCGCGTCGTGAATCATTCGATCTGGCACATATGAACAACCCTTAGATGCTTCCTTCTCCTGGCTGAACGCGTATCTGATGTCCACGACACCACTTTTGACCCAGCCGTCGAGCTGCTGAGCATATAATCTGTCTTTGGTCGGACTGCGACATCCCAAGAACAGAAGCGCAGGGGCCAGCTTTCTATCTGGATTGGATTCGATCTGAAGAGCTCGTTCCTGGAGGAATCCACGGAAGGGCGCAATCCCGGTCCCGGCAGCAAACATGAGGAGGGGGACTTGTTGTGGATCCGGTGGCAGACGGAACATCTTCTTGGCCGTCGGTCGGATACTGACCTGGATCGAATCACCCGCTTCGAGACCATGGAGGTACGTACCAGTCACGCCTTCGAAGCGCTGGCTAGGATTGGAAAGAGCAGCAGCGTCAATCACTCCGTAAGTAATCGTGCATGCATGTGGATTGGCCAGGGATGATGACGATATCGAGTACTGCCGGAGCTGCAACGGCGGGAGAAGGCCGAGGAATTCCCCGAACGGTAGCTTGATGGACGGATATCTGGTAAGAAGATGGAATACGCTCGTTCTCTTCTGCGTAATTTCGTGCTCAAATTGGACGTCTTCGTTTGCTAGGCTCTGCAAGAACGCTTTGTCCGATGAATCGTCGGAGTGGTTCGCCAAAGTGTTGAGGTTCTTTTTAGTCGCCGGCTGTAACAGCTCGACGTAGCTCCGGAGAACATCAAACACAGATAGAGGAGTGTTTGTCGGGATTGCGGAAGAACCGGTGGCTTTGATTGTGATGACGGCGTCACCTGGTAGGCTGAAGTGAGCCATAATCTGTTTCACGATCTTCTCGCCGTTGAGAGGCAGGATTGCCAGGTAGTCTCCGCACTGGTATGTTGCATCCTGCGGAAGCTCAATCTCCATATGGCACTTGGTCGGTTCCCCTTCGGCTGTGAGGACTCGGTTCTCCTTGACGGTGGCGAGGCTGACATCGTACCGCAGGTTCGAGGAGCGAGCATTGGTGGAGATTTCGACCCTCGTAGCCATAATGACTCCATGACTATCTCCACTTGTGAGAGTCGCCCACAAGGACGAATCAACCCAGTCTTCAAAGTCCCCGTAAATATTGCCCTTGGAAGCATCCGTCAGGCCGACCGGAGCAATTCGTGTTGCGCCTGCTCCTTCAAGGAGGGTATCCACAAGTTTGGGAATGCGGTGAAAAGTCTGGCTCCAGTCACCTGTAGACAGTGAGCATGCTATTGGAGATAGAAGAGCAGTACTTACGATGGCCACACCCGAAGACGGTGTATTGCGTGCCACTTAATGAGCCAGGTTCGCAGGTGGAGAGCCATTCAACAAATCTGGCGGCGTTGTCTGGCGGCTGCCCTTCGTAAGAGGACGTAATGACGATGACTGGATGATCCTTTGGCACAGAGTTTGTTGCCGTGTCCAGATCATACGCCCCGGCATTGAACCCACGAGCTCCCGCATCCGAAGCAAGCCGGAGGGCGAAGGCCTGACAAGTGCCAGTGTTCGAGCCATAGAGGATTGTCATCGGCTTGGTCGCGTCTGATGGTTTGCTACAACTCAATGTACGCTCAGCCAGGTTCTCTTTCGCGCATTTGCTGTGAATCAGGCTGTCCATTGCTGTTGCGTTCATGCTTTTCCGCGGCGTAACCCGAATGTAAAGGTTGTCCGGTTTGACTGTCAGTGCTTGTTTGACAACTGGCTTGTAGTTGGGATCATCAAACTTCACGTCGAAGTTCTGAAGAATCATTGCGAGGCCGAGCATAGCTTCTTGCCAGGCGAAAGGCCGCCCAATGCAGGCTCTCTTTCCGTTACCGAACGGCTGGAATGGGTTAGCCAAAGTAGGGCGAGCGCAGGGCTACTCACTTTCCAACAACCAGGATGTTCTGCAGTGATTTTGTCGAAGTTCTCGTCCAGCATACGATCAGGATCGAACTCTTCGGCATTCTCCCCCCAAACCTTTGGATCCCTCTGAGTTTTGCCTACCAGACAAACGACGTGGTCAGAGGGTTTGATCATGTATCTTCCGCCGTCGAGTGTGACGAGTCGGTGGCTGATGGCAGGGCTTATGTGCTTCTGAAGGACAGGCACCGTGGGATTGAGGCGAGAAGTCTCGCGAAGGACCGCGTTGAGATACTTCAGCTTGTGCATGTCGGCTGCTTCAATGGCTCTATCACCAATAACTTCGTCAATCTCCCTCTGCGTCTTGAGGTAGGCGTCAGGGTTCTTCAACAGCTGCATGATAGCAAAGGAGAGCATTCCAGAAGTCGTTTCGTGTCCTAGTCGAGTCAGCCGGTTCTTGAGGCAGGGATTCTGACCTACCGGCAATCAGGAACGTGATCATCTGCTCAACAATGAGTTCATCCCGCATTACCTCTCCTGTCTTGGGGTCTTTGCCATTGATCATAGTGTTCAAGACGTCTTTCTTGTCGGTAGGATTGGCCCTGCGGCCTTCAATGATGCTTTTACCAGTTTCTTGTAGTACTTTTCGAGCTTCTTCGAATTGCGCGTTGGCCCTGAACATGAGGCTTTGGATAAAGGCTGGTCGGCTTGACTTTGCCGTGTTCTCCTTGAAGATGAAGTCCATGGCCTCCACGAAGGGGTGCATTGTGTCGGAGTAAAAAGAATTGAATCTGTAGCTCATGGTGCACAAAGCGATAGTGTCCAGGGTGAGTTTGGTGAAGTCTGCCGTAGCCAAAATCCTATTCTCGGGTCCTTTCCTCGCCCAGGACAAAATGAGTTGGTTGGCAATATCCTTCATGTCAGAAAACATTTCCTGAACCGACAGAGGAGCAAATGCGGGCATGAGAATTCGATGACCTTGAGCCCAGTCTGGATCTTCATTCCGGGCAACGAAGAGACCTTTGGGACCTGGTATTGCCGCAAGCGTGGGAGGTGGGATCTTGACGAAGCGTTTCTCGTCGATCAGCTCCCCAAGCAGAGAAGCCGAACTGCAGACGATACGTCGTTGGCCGTTGATCGTAACTTGAAAGATGGGACCGTACATGGAAGCCAGGCGCTCGAGGCCACGGAGGGGGATGGATCGGTCTTCCCAGATGTCCAGGAGGTTGCCGATGAGCGGGAGTCCACGAGGACCGGGGATTGTTTCTGCCATTGTGAATGATAGTCTTCAAGAAGTCGCATCTGTCGGCGTGGCGATGGCGGCTGATGCGCACATATATAACGCGTGGAGTGGCCATGAGTGATTTTACCAGGAGCAAGCTGTAGTACACCGAGGCCGTAGAAAACAGAGCTGGAAGTATGTTGCAAACCTTGGGAGGGTGATGACGGCTATGCCCTCCCAAAAGTGGTACATGACGCGAAGCCAGTAACAGTGTAGTGCAGTTGTGGGGTTCTTGATTCTGGGCCTGAGCGTGCGCCTGGAGTCTTGAGATACCCCGAGCCGTGGGAGAGGTGATTCGCTTTTCGAGCTGCTCCAATATAGGAACCATTTTGAACCTCGTGTTGAGCTTGAGTCAATTCCACAACCTTTTCTGCTTGAAGCTCCTCCAGCGCTCATCGTTGAAGCATCGAACGTCATCCT
The DNA here is from genome assembly GCF_000585515.1 of Cladophialophora yegresii CBS 114405. NCBI lineage: Eukaryota > Fungi > Ascomycota > Eurotiomycetes > Chaetothyriales > Herpotrichiellaceae > Cladophialophora > Cladophialophora yegresii. The sequence goes on along the minus strand of NW_006913049.1, from coordinate 16,776 downwards.
CGCTAACACGTTCCTCGCGTAGATCAGAATTAGCGAAGCCCAGATCGGACCATTGGATTCGCCTCTGGACGGCGGCATATTCTCATTCACAAAGCACGCAGACGTATTCGACTCTCTTCGACCACGGCCACTCTCGCTAGTGCTTCAATCACTGGTACAACAGACATCAAGAAGGACTGACCGGGTTTGGCCAACGCTACCGTGGCCGGCGAGGTACTCAGCATCCGACGCGTGGTCGGTGGATCACACAACGTTCGGTCGATCTTGCGAAGGGACAATTGAGCCCTGTGCTCCAGGCACCCGGTCCTGGTGTTCGCCCACTGACAATAGACCGCAATCCAGTAAAGGTCGAAGTCGAGTGTGGTTGCGCACGACATCTCGATGTACTCCGACTTCTCGTAGAGTAACTTGAGGAATCGCCTGCGCCGAGCTGTCTGGCGAGTGGGCGATTTTCTCCAAAGCAGATCTTCTCCACATTGCGCGTTCTTAACGAGTCCTCAATTTCATTCAATGCCATTGCGATTCCTCCACACACTGCTTCATCTAGCTTGCAATCGCTGTTTGTTCTCCCTGCGATCAACGCCAGCATTACGCGTACGCCGTTTTGAATCTTAGACGCTCTCTGCTGGCTGCAAACCGCCTCCATGACGCTTCGACCAACAAAATGGAGTCCCTTGACCTGCAGGCACGACTCTCAGATCCGTGCCGTTCAATGCATTGTCTTGCGAACTGGCACATCTTCGATCCTAACCTGTCCATCTGAAGCCGCCAGGCGCGCGATCGACGCAAGACCGTTTCTTCACCGTGCCCCATGCAGCTGCTGCTGTGTCTTGGTCGAGTCGAGTGATCACCACTTGAAGCCATGATTGAAGAACTACCCACACCCAAGAGCTTGGCCGCAAGAACACAATGCAACCAGGGACTTCGCTGGCTTGCTGGAAACTCGGAAACAACGCTGAGATACTCGCGAAGCGGAACGAAGCCGCAGTGTCAACCAGAGGTGAGATGAATTATTAAGCGCCACATGGGAATTGGGAACGTTTCTGGCGCCACCCTCTGGTAACTTCTTCTGAGTGTGTGCTTCGCAAGTCTTACAACAAATCTGCTCTATTGCAAAACCGAACAGCTAGCTCTTCTGGCTTCTGAGAAGACGAATGTCGAGGTGAGCTCATGGGCTGAACAATTTTGGACAATTCCGAGGTCTTCGTCGTTGGTCCGCAGAGTCAGCGCCTCAGACGAGTCGGGCTTGCTCTTGTTCGTCCGCAAGACGAAGCGTCGTCTCCAGATCGTCTAAGCGATCACGTCAGAAATCGGGAAAGCCTTCTATCGTTCTGTGCACCATCCTGGGGGTCATCGCCTCATTAGCCTATGCAAGTTGACACAGACCAGCTGATACGCTCCTTGAATTCCGGACCAAAGGTGAGCTGATTCACTCCTCATCTCCCTGGCTCCCCCGATATTTCGATTGTCGTCACCAGTAGACTGCAGCAGACAGAGAGTTGCGGTCAGATGGCTCCAAAACTGGTCCCCATTGGCAAGAAAGAGGGACAGACGCCTGATGCCATGATCACGGGAACTTCTCGTCACCAGTCATGAGCTGCCTCGCCACAGTTCTGGCTCCAGCGATGAGTTTTCGTCGGCCAGTTCGATGCTTCGCCACCATCTTGCATGCCTTGCGCGGTGTCTCTGGCAGCTTTAGCCCGAGCGGTACGATGAACAGCACTTATCTTCGCGCTCTGACCAGTTGAATTGACATCAGCCCACGTTTGGGAATCGAGAGGAACAAATTAGTATGATCTAACCTCGCCTGAATGCAGGATCTATCCGACGCAATGCCTCTCAGCTAGGGTGAGTGACATGCTCTTCAAGAGAGGCAGTAGCTTACAGGCCACAGATCATAGAACCTACGGAGTTGAGGTATATCAACCGGTTCTCGGTCGCCAAAGGTGCTCCAGCAGAAAACACCATATCGTATTCCGCATGAGCAGACGAGCTAAGCGTGAACGAGTCTCGACTGAAAAGTGTCCTTCGATACGCGGTGACGAAGGGCATCTTCCCAGAAGACCAAGGAGCTGTTGCACATACGACAACATCTCGACTACTTCTAAAGAAGGTATCGCCACATGGAGCAGGTATTCTATTGACAGAGGCTGGCCCGTTGCGAGCGGGTTCAACGATGCCATCGACAAATGGGGTCATGGTGCACAGGAATCAAACGAGACAGCGTTCAATCTCGTCAAGGACACGACGTTGCTTCCTTACGTACACTCACAGTCGAGCACGAGCAACTCGAAGCCTGTGTCCGGAAGCCGTCGGAAGGAACACGTTAAAACTCCCAGATGCGTGTCTATTTGAGGGTTTCTGTGAGAAAGAGGCGATTTCCAGTATCTGTTCCGCCGCGCCCGGGAAACTTGTTGTGTGAGACTCGCAGCGTGACCAAGTCCACACGTCGACTTTGTCTGGTCGTGCACAGTCCTTCGATCCTGGCTGTTGCTTCAACTTGAACCACGCCTGCCATCACAATAATTCGCATGGTCGGCTTCAAGGATGTTAGGTGGCCGATAAAGTCAGCAACGGTTTGACCACTATTCACCACAGAATCCGCGAGAATAACAATTGACGTTCCCTCCAAAATCTCTCCCGTGACATCTTCGGGCTTTTTCGCGTGCAGGAATGACGCCGAAGGTAGAACTTCGCTGATCCCCATCGCCATCGGCTCGCCTCCACGCATCAAGGCTACTATCAGCGCTTTGTTCTGTTGCGCAATGCGATGTCCTGATACGTTGTGGCCCTGAACGTGGCGGATCATGTACTCTTCAACCCCCAACAGATTTGGTAGAGTGGTTTGCGCTAAATACCGGCCGGTTTGCCAGTGTGCATTTCGTAATGCAGGCCCTTTGTTGGAAGAGTCTCGCATTGGAGTTGCCAAAATCTGTGCGATGCGAGTTTCGGTGAGGTCAATTGTGTTGAGTAAAGGAAAGGGTAACCCGCGCAAGATGTGAGCGTCAAATTCTGAGGCATTCAATTCGATAAGCGGGAGAACGCCGGTGTCAAGACGAGGTGATCTTGCTGCTGACAGAAGAGCCTGGCTAGCAGAGACTCTTCCCCCTGTGATAGCTGCAGCGAGCTCCTTTTCCATGCGCTGACTCCGAGTCTTTTGATCTCCCACGATGACAACAGCTCGATCGGCCTGAGCGAACATTTCGAGATCCAAAACCCCATCTCCCACAGCCGCGACATGCAGGTGATAATATCGCTGAAGGTGAGCCACCAGGTTCGCCTTGACTCGACCAGTGATGACATGCGCGTCACGTATGGGACCCGAGCCGATGACTTTGACGCTATCGAGGAGTCCGTGACGATCCAGTACCCGCTCCCAGACTCGGCGCAGCCCACATGTAACAATCAGTATCCCAGTTTTTCCATCTCTCCGCAATCTTAGCAGGAGTGCCGCCACATCGGGGTACAATGATATTCTCTCCGCAACATCGGTGCAGACGTCGTCGAACACATTCAAGGTCAGCAATTCTTCGTACAGCAACGCCATTTGAAGGAAGGCGGCACTGGTGTAACCAAGTGGTCCGCCAAAAATCCCTTTCAAATAGTCACCTTGCGTCCCAAACAGTTCTTGGGAGTGCACATGTTCCCAGAACAAGTGACCCGAGTCAGCAGGAGACAATGTTTTGTCTGCGTCCAGGACGAGTGCCGAGACAAGATTCTTTGCGGCCGGAGCGATGAAGTGGTCCAGCTGTTTCTCTACTTCCCGCCTGTGACTCTCCTGGCCACGATGGAGGAAAAGCTCGAGCAGAGACGTGACCTGGGCCAATGGCGAATCTTCTCTCACACTTGTGTAGATAATGCCACTTCGATAACAGGTCATCCTCAATTGGCGTTCCTCCTCAGACTGCCATTGTCGCAGTTTGTCGATCGTAACCTCAGGTCGTGGCTTGGCAGCATCGTGGCAACGGCGATGGTGTATCGTCTCTGCCGGAGGACTGAGATAGATAATGTGAGTATAGGTGCTGGCGTCTTGCTGCGTCCACACCGAGGATCCCACGCCCTCTGCACCCAACCAGAGCATGAAATGTCCCGCCACCACACCGACTTTGCGGTCGTTGAGACAGTCTGCTTGGATGGTCTGGAGAGCCAGTTGTCGCACAGCTTCCTTTTGGTTTTCCTCGAGACCGTGGAAACCTTGCAAGCCACCATCAACCAGCTTCGATATTACCTCCGAGCCTTCCACGAGGATGTGATCGGTCCCAAGCGCACGTTTCAGGGCCTCCAGCACAAATGTTTTCCCTGAACCCGAAATGCCATAAAGACCAACGACGGGTATGCGACCGATCTGACAATTATTGAAGTCGATGTGCGTTTCACTCGACATCATGAGAAGGGATGTGTCCTAGCGGACGACACTGCTAAGAACTTCGATGCTAGATCAGGCACGATTGTGCCGTCAGGATTGGTTTGGGCGGAAGCTGTTGTACCGAGAAACCAACTGTCGTAACACCGCTCAGAGTGGGCAGAACGATAAAGCTTAAGCGCAACTTCGCGGCCTAGCTATCGTTTTATGTATCGTGTTTGTCTTCCCACCTTATAGACATTTCAACATGCTACCAGATCCGAGATGATCAGGGTCCAAGATGAGCATGCCACTTGGAGCCCGTGAAGGTGTTGCCATCTCGTGAACTCACTTCATTGCGACTGGGGATCTATTGCCATGGGACCGGCATCTTTCACCGAAGAAAGTTCACCGCAAACGAGTGATCTCAGAGATCCATACAGTAGGACACGGATGCAGACGAGAACCTCCCGCAGCTGCGATATCGAGGCAATCAAACACGTGCAAGGTTGCGTCTTGCGACCAGCGTACTGCAGCACTGAATGCATGAGATCCGTACTTCATCGATGTTGCGCCATCACAGCTATTTTTGGCATCAGATAGTCCATGAAGACGGTCTGAGCTGCTTGGCTTCTGCTCGGCACAGTTGCCATAGAAACAAGCTTCGATCGTCTATCGCGCCTGACGCGTTTTTCCCCTACTATGTTGCCCGATTGACTTCCTCCTTCTGTCCTACAATGAGACGGACACCATCTATCGTTTTGTTGGAGGTCGAAAGAAAATTCGCTTCCCTCAAATGCTACCCTCTACGTGTCGACTCGGGTTTTCCTCCATTTTCGAGCCTGACCGATCTCGGGCACCGCCATTTTCACGATACGTACTATGACTACAATGGGCAACTCTGGAAGAAAGGAACGTGGCTGAGGCGAAGAGACGGAGAGTGGCAAATGAAAATCAGAGGAGGAGGTGATTACATCAATTCACGTTCTGAGGAAGTCTCGGATTTGGCGACCATTTCGACACACATTAAATCCTTGACTGGTCTGGACTACGATGCGAAGCGGCTGTTTGGTCTGAGCCATTTTGCCAGCTTCAGCACACGTCGCCGCGCCTGGATCGCAGACTCGGAGTTCAAAATCGTACTTGACCGGACAGATTTCGGGCATACTGTTGGCGAGGTGGAGCTCGAAACATCCGTGAACGCGCGAGACGGAGGTGCAGCACAGAGCGTGATGAGGTCGATGGATGAGAGGATCGTTGCATTCGTGCGGCATTATGCATGGGCATTCTCGTCTGAAACCCCGGTCGGAAAACTGTCTGCGTACTTTGCCTGGCAATCATCCGAGAAGACCTAGCCTTCTGTTCAGATCTCAGCATGCAGGCATTCACGAAACAGGACACATTCCCATTCTGGGGATTGATCCCGAGTTCATCGCGGTTGAATCTCTTCTGTCCTCTTTCGGGTGGACGATTTGATCTCCGCCAGCCGCTGGACGATCCGCGATGAGTTCCGGACACACTTGGCGATTTGCCATACATCTCACGCTTTCCGGTGTGTCCAGTCGTGCCCTGCACTTCCTAGCGACCCACAGAGATCTTCCCTGGTTGTTCTGAGGAGTGAATGGCCTATTGGCCTTGGCTATGCAGCCGTCGTGGCGAAATTTGCACACTGGGCAACGCAGCGCAGTTAGTCCACCTCGATGATTTGAGTGATAACAGTTTGACTTGACTATGGAGTATCCTGAAATCTGTGTCCAGATCTCCCCAAATGCTGGCAATTTGAAGACTCATCAGATCCTGACCCGCAGCCCTGCATAAACCTAGGTGCACATCCACCATCTTTCCAGATCGATCGACGTGATTCCAGAAGCGATGGAGCACGCTGGTGGGTTATCGACCTTCGAACACAGACCCACAGTACCTTCACAGAGAATCTTGTCGCTTCGCCTCCAACAGTTGGCAGATTGCTCGCAACCCATTTTATCGACCCGAACGACAGAAGTGCCGTGGGTGCATTCATTCGAGACTCGGAGCATATCCACAATGTCCACATGTCCAAAGTCGATAGGACTCTTGAGAGCATGTGGCTGTATACCCTTGGATCCGTTCCGGAAGTACTTCAAGAGTCTGTCCACGGTGCAAGCGGTGATTTGTGGTGGCAACTCTTACGCATAGGATTTCCACGGATCCTAGTCAACGTCGTCGATGCGATTCAAGCAAGACTACCGGACACAGAGGTATGGCTTGTCTTCCCATGCTACACTTGATGTTCCTCGCTTGATAAGAAGGCCTCCTCAGCAGATAGACGGTAGACCAGTGCAGTCACTGGTAGGAATTGCCGCAATCCAAAACTCGCGCTAAATTGCCGTTCGGCATTTTAGCGCCATCAGCTAACCCATCATTGGCCTCTCGACCTGTGACCACCAAAGTACATAAGGACCTTGTCTTTCACAGTCGTTATCGCCGTCATGATCACTTATAATTGTCCGCCTTCTTCAAGCATTGGACCGGCAATTTGAACTCTACCCAGCTGACAACATGAATGCCAAGCCATTCTCCAACGCTGATGGAACTTCGACCTACGAGGATTCGGATGTGGAGCATCTGTCCTTCGCATCAGAAATGACGGAGATGCGTGATGAAGTCAGCTACTGCTTCGGTCAGAAATATTTCGACTGCGTCATATCGCAGCAAGTGCTGCAAGATTGCAGTCCGTACGACACCCCCTCTGAGGTGGATGTAAGCTCTCCCCTCTGGAATTAGCAGTTCAGTGCCTCACCAATTGACCAGTCTCGTCTTTTTTGTCACATGCGAGATTTCCCGTACGACAGGTGTCTCGCGTCACTCGCCGAGATCGATTCAGTCGAGCGGCCGAATCGTTTTCAGGTGGTTGCCGCCGATCCCCGCACAAGAATGCTGATTCTGGTGGGATGGATCATTCACGAAGGATCCGCACGTGCGAAGCAGCAGATGCTGCAGACAGTGAGGACGCTACATCAAGACCAAAGAGGGAAGAGCAGGGATGGAAAGCGCTCGAGATCGGCAAGCGGCAGTTGTGGACCAGAATTGCCCACCGCACGCAGCGCTCCCACAAATCCGGGGGTCTACAGCATGGCTGTCAACAACCATGGGATGAAGATTGGGGCCAAACCTCTGTACAGTTCGGAACATATGTCAGCGGATCCCAACCTGTTCAAGACGGTTATGACGTTCATGGATCGTACGTTCGAAGGTAAAGCTGCAAGTTCCAAGTTGGCGCAGCACGAAGCTGCCAAACAAGCGTGTAGCTTTTTCAAGCTACAGGTGTGACGATGACAAGGGAGACAGATTGGACAACATGCTCCTGATCGAGAAAACAGGCGAGAATGGCTCCAGTATGCTCGGTCCAGGACCATATTGGGCGTTGGGCCAGCAATTGATAGATAAGCAGTTCTTGTACTGTCGTCCGAACAAGCTATATGGACCAGTACACGAGACGATATTGATCCTTAAAGCTCCTGCAGCGCGCCTTCTGGTCCTGATCACATTTTCCCTCTTACTAAACAAGAGAAATGGATGCAGAGACATCACCGATCCAAGAATTTTACGGTTGTCTGGTCTTGCTGAGACTGTTGACTCCGAACCGATCGAGTATCCAACCAGACAAGCCGAGCGCCATTCGAGTACCGAAGCGGAATAAATGGCATGTCTTTCTGGATAGCCTAGCTTGGTTGGCTGACCACAAATGTGGTGGGAAAACTGTCACGGCTGTTGCAGTTGGTCTCTCCTCCACTGGGCCAATCTATTGGATTGTCAGCCAGTCACCAATCGACCCAGAAGTGCTCCGACATGTTCAAAAAGTGTTAGTTGATTTATCCCATGAGAGCCCACCGAACACATCGTCGCCATTGGACCTTATCCGACAGATTGCGCGTGATTCTATCGAGATTTCTGGTCTCCGGGTTCGAAATTATGGGCAAAGATTGAAGGCCATCGTCGCCGCTGTCGATGCAAAAGAGCCCCTTGTCGCACTCGGTAAGGACATCGTGTCCTTCAGGTCGGTCTTGCGAAGTTATGCTGATCATGACGGATCCAGATGAGGGTGAAAGGCAGCATTTGAAATCATTTCTGAATCTATCGAGAGATCCAGACCGTTTAATCGATCTATCTTTGAAGCTCAAAAGATCAAGACTTCTCAAGCGCCTCCACCATTTGATCCAGGCTTCTGAGGAAAAGGCTTTGTGGGTAGAAGTGCGGCATCTGTTGGGTAGGCTGTGCTCCTGGGTTAGAGCGGCCACTCGCCTGGTCCTCACGTGCCAGCGCTTCCGTGACCGTATCAGGAATGCCCGTGTGGAGCCGGTCGACCTGACCTCCATTGGAACGTTCAGTTTTCAGCTGCCATGGCATGAGCCTGTTGACATTCTGCGCGAATTGATGCCGGAATTCCATGGCTCCAGACTCCGAGATGCGTTACATGCTCGTCAGAACGACAAGATGGTTGGTCAGATCCTCCGGTGTCTCTCCACCATGGAGAGGGGCAGATTCCATACAGATCTCCATGTAGAGGTCATCCTACTGCGTCACTTTCACCTGCGCAGGCTCGACTTCATCGCCGACGACCGCTACATAGGTTGCAGTAAACCTTCTTGTTACTGCTGCGACCTGTACTTGCGCAGCCACCCTGTCGGAGTACAGCCGCGCCGAAGTCATGGCAATGTTTGGATCAAATGGGCAACGCCGCTGTTCTCCGGGGTACCAACAGCGGATGAGGTGCTGGTTTTACAAGACATTGTGAACACGGTCAAGTCGGATCTGCGCTTTCAGATCATATCTAGTCCCACACTGACGAGGCGGCCGCCGGACTCAACCACGGGATTGGAAAGCACGAATCCTCTGTCCAGTCTCGACTGAGCGAGTCATTCATTGAGCCAAAAGGGCCTGTGTGAATTTAGCTCATGACTGAACTAACTGCTTTCATACGATGCTATGCTGTGTCAAACTCTATCTCCAGCCCGTCTGCGACGGGATCCCAATAAACATCTGGTGTGACCATATGATACACGGCGTCATCATTCCTGAGCCAGTAATGTTCGTCCGGCGACACGGTTCGAGGAGCTGTATCCGACCCTTGAAAGGGTGCTGAGATTGTGGACATCGAGGAATTGGTTGCTGAGAATTCCTGCAGCTTATACGCGACAACCTGTTCCCTCAACTGCCCAAACCTATTCACTAGGGGCAAGAGTTTGGTTCCCCTTATGTGGTTGATCATATGGTCGTGCACTGCACCAGACTTTGGCAACGTTTTGGTCCAACTGGCCACGTCAGTGCTTCCCCGAAGTGAAGGATTTCCTTACATGGACTCTGCGATGTCAAGACCCAGCAGCAACGAAGCTCCACGTCCGAGCTTCTTCTCAAGATTGAGATAGCGACCGCCGCAACTGATCATGTATTTGATCTGGCTCTCAATTTCCTCTGGGCTTCTGTCCATATTGTCGACAGTCCTAACGACTTCAGTACAATCGCGGTTCCAACTGCATCGAAACTGTTCCTGAAATTTAACGAGCAAGATGCAGGCACACCTTCTCATCATACGTGACTAAGCGTCGACGTCTTGACCGTGGAGATAGTATGTCGCTATCTGAGCCTGTGGGCTCACGAGTCTGCCTGAGCTGGACAGCAACGGCGTTTCCCAAAATTTCCAAGGCTGTAGTTTCCAGAGCTCTTCATGGACGCTCAGAATTCTCAGAGTTTGATCATCAGGGCCCTGGTACGAGACCAACTGATTGAGCTGATTCTTGTCTTTTTCGCCCTTTTCTTTGATGCAAAATGGGATCTTCCTGGCAAGATCATCACGATCTTGAATTACCTTTCGGATATCAGATAGCACCCCAGTCAGAAAAGCGGCATCCTGGATCTGTAAGTGCAATACTCGTCTGCCTCATGTGTACGTACCTGATCCAAATCATTTCGTAGGAACGCCTGGATTTGAAAGCGATGACCTGAGCCTAGATCCATGGTGAAATATTCGGGATAAGAGCAGTGGCCGAATCTGAAACTGCTTCCAGCGTCCGCTTGGTATGCTCTAACAAACGAAACACGGAAAGAGAAACTGTTGAGGCAGTAGCACGGCCGTTTTTTATGCTCTAGTCATGCATACGCCGCTTTATCAAGCCACTTTGTAGCTTCTAACAGGGGCCTTGCATAATTTCGACTCTGCATTCAAGGTAGGACGCGCCTGTGAAAATGCTGCTGATGTCTTCATCTTGGAGACAGGAACCATGTCAAAGACGGAACTAGCAGCTCTAACGACTCCAATCGAGACCTGCCACGATTCTACATGAAACTACTTGTGGGTGGTTACAACGGGATTTTGTTGCACATTCTGTCATTCTCCGAGGCACCCAGTCATGAACAGCTAGCGATTCGTGATTCAGCAGAAAGCCGACATTACATCACGATTATTCGACGAATACAATCCTCGCGATAGATGAACGTAAGACATGACTGCACCACAACATGAAGAGTTTAGCAGCAGTCTAAGTCCAATCCAAGAGTCTCACCATGCTGATGCCTCACGTGATCAGCAGGCCTAATCTGAAGAGCGTATCCTCCCTCTCATGTCGAATGCGAAAACATGAGACCGCGAGGGCGTAAGGATGATGCCAGCTGATTGCTCATCCAGTGGCAATGGCGGTGACAGAAGTGACTTGGGTTGTCAACCATACACATCTTGTCGCCTGTGATGTTTGTGATATATCTTCCGAGGGCTTTGTGGGTACTGGAAGCACGGAGACGTCGTTGCTTGCAACCACCGCACCCGGCTTGTCCCTCGGAACTGGAGAGTCACCTGAGACTTCTCAGACTGGTCCTCGCTATCGTGGGAGCGCGTAGTGCTCCATCTCATGGGTATTGTGTCTGTCTTTGGACCCCTCCAAGCAAAGAATGCTCTCATCCTCTTGTCTGTAGAGCGCGGTCTGAGCAGATTTAGGTCTAAATTCAAGGTCACAAGCAGGGTTCAAGCAGTCGTTGACGAAGAGCTGATTGGGACGTAAAGCAGGACAAGGTGAGGCATCAGAAAGAACCAAAACTCGAAACAAAGGAGGAAAGAGGCGTGGCTCAGAGATTGTCTAGGGATCTTGCCATAGGCAGTTCATATTATTCATCACTCGTAACAAATTAGATATCCCACAGCTCTCCATTGATGTCTTCAACATGTCTGCGGCCGGCACCCGAGCCATTAAGAGCCAGCACAGTATATCAGGCAGATCAAGGAAGATCCGTACGATCAGGCACGAACCTGCGGGAGAACCCCAGCAGCATCGATCGGATATGCATCGCATGGCGCGCTGGCCATGGCGACCTCGAACGCGGCGGCAACGTCTCGGAGATCCAGGAAGTCCAGAGTCTCCCTCAGCTCATCGACGTGGTCCTCCGTTTCTTCGGTATCGTCCTCCAGCCCAATTTTGAGAAGCAAGTGCCGCAACTTGGCGTCAACAACTTTTTCGCGATCCAGGAGCTCCAGAGCACGCGCCGTCCTTGAGATCTTTGCCGCCGTATCCTCGATAGACTTCAGGACAAACCCGGAGCCCCGAATGCTCCTGGCGTTATCCTTCAGCATCTCGAGGAAGTGCTCGTTATCCCAGTAGTCGCGTTTTCCGAAGTTCACGCCGGCGTACACGTTGAGCCCACCATCCCACAGAACGCTGGAGGTGACAATGGTCATCAGGATCTCTCCCAAACCAAGGTCCTCTCTCCGCGTTGCTTTTAGGGTCTGGTAAGAGAATTCTACCACATCATACTTGTCTCCGAACAGCGACCTCAGAACGGACTGCAGCAGACAATAGACGATGCTGTCCTTCTTGCCAGTGGGCCAATGCTGTACGGCGCGCCCGAGAACGTTCCAGGACAACCCAGTATACACAAAACAACGCTTCAGATGACGTTGCCTCAGTCGCTTGTTGTTCCGACGACCGGGTTGTCTGGCCCACTGCAGTAGACCACTCTCGAGATAATTCAGGAAGAACCTCTGGCGTTCAAACTGGTCGTGGTGTTTGCCACCGCCAAAGAGGCGTTCTCCTTTTCTGTAGTTGATCCCTTTACCATTGCCACCTCTCTGACCATCGATTTTCTTGGCTTTCAGGATGGCCGCGGCGTCTGTTCGCTCAATATCAATGTACCGTCTCATCTCCGACCACGCCTTCTCCAGGTCCGCGATGGACAGCCCGTAGCCGACATACCTTTCGGACCTGTCATCAGCTTGGGTATTTCGACGGATAGGATTGGTCGCGGTCCACAGCGTGTATGATCCTGGAGTCCCCTTGAGCTGGATATATCTGCTTATATCGCGCTCGAAATCGGGATTCTGCAAGTCACTGGGAAGAGTCCCGTGTATCAAGCTCAAGACCAGGTCTGGGTGCCACGAGGCCAGGTAAAAGAGTACTCTGGACCGCGGACCCTTCTCCAAGTCTCCAAGTATTGTGCGCCAACTGCTGTGGCCAACGTATTCAGAATCGCTTTCATGCCCGTCATCTTCATCACTGCCACGCTCAAAAGTATCTACGTCCGAGTCATCCTCAAAGTCTGGAACCGTGTACCGACGCCCCGGGCGTGTTCCTCGGCCAGCGCTGGTCGACTTGCTCTTCTTTATCGGCCGGGCGACGCCGTCAAAGGTTCCATTCCCCGCAGGGTCGGGATACCGACGACGTCTCCTGCCTTTGTTCTTGCCAATCTTCAGCGAGATGTCCTCCCTCCGCTCATACTCCGCAATGTCCTTGATGACGTGCGCCAGACCAATGATGCCGAATGCTTCTAAGTACCAGTCCATCTGCTGTTGCCTCTCAGTCCACAATGGATCAATTTCGGAGAGCCCGTCGTCGGTTGCATCTGACTCTGAGTCGTCTCTGACCTGGCGGCCCTCCGACGACTCGGAAGCCAAATCAACGTCGACGCCGACGCTCACGCATGGCTTCTTGGTCGGATTCGGCTGGCCTCCTCCCTCTTCAACGAGTGCATGGACCTGAATGCTCTGTGAAGAATACAATGCTGTGTCAACGTTGACCTCAGTAGTGTCCGTCTTCTCCGAGTCCAGCAAGCCAGCGATTCTTTGCTTCAGGAGTGACAGCTCAAGGTCCGCATCGGCAATTGCCATCGCAAATCTTGCCACATCTTCGAGGTACTCCATCAGAGACGTTGCTGCTCGGTTGCCACCAAAGGTCTACTGACGGAATGAACCTCACGAGGAGGAGCACTCAGACATCAGTGAATGAAATCTGCAATTTGGATGGGCGGTCCTCAATTTGGGCAGGTGCGTCACTGTGGCCGCAGCGTTTGTCGCCGGAAGGAGCAGCTGTCAGCGGCATCCGATAAACCACAGCATTACCAGGAGGCAATGGTATCCCATATCCCATTTCATGTTTCTGGTCGTTCGCCTGCTGTAAGATCGTCAATTGTAGATTTGCGCATTCTGGAGAATTCAGGGGGTGACCCCTTCATCTGCAGTTCACATCCATGGCTACAGCTCCTGTCGACTGCAAAGAGTATGAGTGCAACCGACAGCTGACAATGTACGCAACAAGACATAGCATGAGTCTGGGACTTCCGATTGTACATTCGCAACTGATCAAGTAATGCTATTACTTAAGCACGTACCTCATGTCTCACAACAGAGCTGGATACCGTCCTAGAGGCGCCTGCTGCCGCAGCGGACCACACATGCCAGCAACAGAAGTGAATCAAACCAACCTGATATATTTGAAAGTGTAGAGAACGTGGTAGTCCGCCTTGGAGACTCTTGAAGTCAACCAGACCTATCGGACCAGTCATACCCTGTCTGAACTCACCGTGCTCTTCGCCCGCACCCGCTTCGCAAGCAGCCACAAACCCAATGCTGCTCCTCCTTGGACACGGTTGTACGCTCCCGGCCAAGGATTTTAGGCTCAGGACAGCGGCTAGACTCACCAGGAACGCCGGACAGCATGACAAGGGAACCTCGATGGCACCAAAGAAGCCTGAAATTTGTGTTGCCTGTCTATCGGGGAGGAAACGTAGCATGTGGTGTTGCTGGCGCAGGCCGCAGACGGCCTCGTTCAGGAGTGTCCTCGGGTGTCGGTGGTATTCGCTGCCTGCGGCGCCTGGAATGACGATGGCCGCATTGTTAGCAAGTCTCGACTGTCCGCGAGCAGCTGCTGATGGGCTCGCGAGCTAATTGACAATCGAAGCCAACTTCATCCGCAACCCGCCAGATATGACCAAGAAGGCGGCGTTGTAACAACACTCTGAGTCGGGACTGACTTCATGTTGTCTTGAACAGCGCTTCATTGTCGCTTTTGCAGCAGTCGCACAGGTGTATGCTTCTCTTTCCCATGCGTTCTCTTCCCCTCCAGCAACCGTGGTCCTTTGTGGCGGTCAATTTTTCTTAAGGCGTGGAAAAGCGGGATGAAGGAGAAGAGGGTCTTTGGGATATTTCCTGTACGAGAGCATGTCAACTGCCGTGTATCGAGTAGTCGTCGTAGCACAAAAGTTTCCGAGCTTGCCTCCCTAGGTCACTACCTTGATCGTCGACCAGCACGAAGCAGATGAGGAGCCATCTTAGGCGTATCGGAAGCTACGCTGTGGTGCTCCTTTCAAGGCACTTCATGTACCGTCTGGTTGGCGTTGGGAATGTGAAGAAGGGAAGTTTTGGTAGCGGACGTTGCAACAGTTTTGGGGCCACAAAAACGGGACCCTGGTGTGAGAGAGCATCGGATACTTCTACGCAGTACTGAAGACACGATGTGGAAGAAGAAGTTATCGCAGTTCATTGTTTTCATTCTTTACGTGCAATTGAAGCTACCGATCACATCACGCACTCCCACCTTTGGCCTTCCCCTTACTAGGATGGCTTTCAGCTGGAGTTCTCGATGGCCAAGTAGTTCCGAGCAGCCTCAGTCTCGACGGCCATGGACCAAACCAGGCGCGGGATTTCTGGCTCCTCCTTCTTGTCTTCAGAGCACCATCTCTGAGGAAGGAACGCGCCGAGAAGAGCCTGCGCGTGCTCTTTCGCCATGTCGTTGTTGTCTGTCAGCATTTTTGTGATCAGAGCGAGAACATCAGAGTCATATGCTCTTTTCATCTCCTCGAGCACCGCAGCTTCGTAACCAGTATGCTTCTTGGTCATTCGGTTGACCAACTGATAGAAGTAGGCCACGTCGACTTTCGCTAGGCCGACGTCTGCCTCGTTTCGGATTGTAGAGGTCAAGTCAGCGGTTTGAGACAGGATGTTCTCGAGCAAATTCTGCAATATTGCCTCGAACTTTTGCTGTCTCTCCGCCTTCTCTTCCACTGTCATGTCTCCCCTCTTGCATCGCAAGGCATCGGCTTCGCCAAGCTGTTGTAGGAGGTAGTCTGTCGCCGCATTTGACTTTTGCTTCAGGAGCTCCAAGCCTACGTCATGCATTGACGGATCCACGACCGATCTTTGGTGTTCGGCCCAGTCTTTGACTTGTGCGGCAGCCTCGGCATCTGACTCAGGAGGCACTGTGGGGTGCTTCCCGTCCCAAGTTTCAAGAGAAGACCACTTCTGTTGGTCCTTTGGAACTGGGTCATAGCCGCACGATCCTTGTTGCTCGGCAAATTGACGTGGGACATTACCCTGAGGTTTGCGCTGAACTTGCCTGCGCTCTTCGGCAGCGTCACGTCTCTTAGCCTCGCGCTGCTGGATTTGCTGAAGCACACCTGGGGGGAGTTTCACCAGCTGAGGCTGCCACGCCTTCACGTAGATTTCAAGAATATCCCAAGCTTTGGAAAGATATTCTTTGCTCTTCGTAAGCTCTTCGGTAGCCTTCACCGCGAGTTCCTTCTGGTCTCTGCAACCTTTCCAAGCCTTCAGACTGACAGCATGCTTGTGCCGATAGTCGCTGATCAGATCAAGGTCGCAAGATTCGAGAATTTTCGAGATCTGGTTCCAAAAGTCCGACTTGAACCACGCCCAGTTGCGTCGAGAATCCTCATAGTACTCCGGGTTCGATAGCGAGGGATGGTGCTTCAATCCACGATAGCCATCATTCGGGTCCGGCTTGTGGGATTCAGCGACCTTCTGCCTCTGACTATCCTTGCCACGAGGATTCGATTGGGGCTTGTGAAAGATACTCCACCCTTTGTACGACCGATTCCACTGGGGCGCCGGCTTGCCATGCTTCCGTGCCGCAATCTTTGCCAGAGTGAACGCGATGCCGTCTTTCGGGTCGACTAGTCCAGCTTCAACACCTGCTTCTAGCCCTTTAGGCAACGCTGGCCACGCGCCAATAGCAGGTAGGTTGCAGATATCGGGAACGTAGTAGAACTTCAGCAGTGGAACGAGCTTGGAGTCCTCAGGATATGGACGAGCATACTCCTCGTAGCCCTTTGGAAGACGCAAGTTGTGAGGATGATCGAACCATTCTCCCTTGCGACACTGGGTTTGGGTTTGGGTTAGGGTT